>NC_056729.1:1684364005-1684656505 GCF_019279795.1 Protopterus annectens
CAAAGCTATGGAAAGGATCATCATGGACCTTATAAATAAAGATATTAGGGACCTGCAGACACTGGATCCTACCCAGTTCGGCTTTGTTAAGGGCAGATCCTGCCTCTTAAACCTGGTCGATTTCTTTGAAACAGTCACCAAGGCCATTGATGAGGGGAAGGTGGTCCACACAGCCTACCTGGACCTCGAAAAAGCCTTCGATACAATACCCCACTCGGGCATTATAGATAAGCTCACCAGCTTAAATATAAACCCCTATGTCACTAGATGGGTTGCAAACTGGCTCAAGGACAGAGCCCACATGGTTAGAATTGCTGGAGCCATGTCAGACTCCAAACCAGTTACAAGTGGCGTCCCACAAGGCTCAGTCCTGGGACCTCTCTTGTTCGGTATATATTTCTCAGAGGTACAGGCCAACACAGAAGGACTGTGGCTGACCAAGTTCGCAGATGACTGCAAACTGGGCACCATAATCGACTCTCCAGCTGACACAAGCATCCTCCAAAAGGGCCTCATAGAAATAAACAACTGGTGCCAGAGCCATGGCCTCAAGCTAAATGCCAAAAAGTGCATAGTCATCCCCTTTGGCAAAAACAAAGTGCCCACAAATTACCACATAAGTGGTAATCCATTAAGTACGGAAGAAGTAATTAGGGACCTGGGGACCTGAGTTGATAGCAATCTCTCATTTGACAACCACGTGGCCAAAGTGGTTAGAAAAACATTTTATATAGCCCACCTAATCATGAAGGGATTCACATCTAGATCAGGGGAGGTCATCGTGCCTCTTTACTCATCCCTCATCAGGCCCATAATTGAGTACAATGCCCCTTTTGGGATGTACCTTACCAGACACCTGCAGCAACTGGAAAGACCCCAAAAGTACCTCACCAAGAGGATCAAAGGGTTCAAACAGATGCCATATGCTGCCCGGTTAAAGAAACTCCAGCTCTACTCAGTGGCATACCACCTGCTCAGAGGCGATCTGTGCCTGACGTATAAAGCCATGTCCAACCCAGAATTAATGGACATGCTGCACCTCAGAAAATCCAAATCCCATCGAGCTACACGCTCGAGAGACTTGAACCTCAGCACTGAAATACATAGGACATGCTGGAGGGACAGATTCATAACCCAGAGGCTCTCTTCACTCTGGAATAAAATCCCAGTCCAGGTTAGGCGGAGTCCCTCATTGACTCTCTTCAAGAGGAATCTTGTTGAGTGGATGGGGGATCGTAGGTTTACCCTGGGTATCACTTCTGTGTCACTGTTAGACAGAGGCACAGTATACTAACCTCAGAAAAGGGCACAGCAAAATTAATTTAAAATGGGTGGCAAAAGCCAAACACACTCTGGCTAGGCTTATAAATGCCCTAGGGCAGATAGCCTAGTATGAACCTATGAACCTATGAACATGTATCATCATCATCATCAACTCCTTTTTCACATTTTCTACATTGTGTCAAGGTATCATGTCATCTGTCACCATCTCTCTCAATTTAATTTTACATGTATCATCATCATCATCTCCTTTTTCGCATTTTCTACATTGTGTCAAGGTATCATGTCATCTGTCACCATCTCTCTCAATTTATTTTCACATGCATCATCATCATCAACTCCTTTTTTGCATTTTCTACATTGTGTCAAGGTATCATGTCATCTGTCACCATCTCTCTCAATTTAATTTCACATGTATCATCATCATCATCCTTCCCCTTTTCTCTAATTTCTACAACATGGAATCAGGGTGTCATGTCATCTGTTGCCATCTCTATTCAGTTCCATTCATCTACCTTCTTCAACAGTCATGTCTGACTGTCACAGGTCTTCTTTCACACAATCCATCTATTTGGTGGATGCCCTCATTTCCTGTTGCCTTCTTCCTGTCTGTCCCACACTTTCTTCACCAAATTGCCGTCCACTTTCCTGAACATGAGACCAAACCACTGTAATCTGTTCTCTTTAACCACCTTAGCAATTGGCGCTACATTGGCTTCTGCTTCAGTATCATAATTTTTTCATCAGTCTCACAGAGTGCATCCTGCTACTCAATTCAGCTCTTCATCTCCATCACCTCTAGCTTCCTCACCTGCTCTGCTTTACTGCCCAGGTTTCTGTACTATACAGTAGTACTGGTCGCACCACTGTTTTGTTCACCTTATTTTTCATCTACTTTGGCCTTTCACTTTTACAGATGGCCCCTGACATTCTATGCCAGTTGGCCGTAGCCCCTCTGCTTCTAGCTTTGACATCCTCATTCATGCTTCCCTTCCTCTCAACCATCCCTCTCAGATACCTGAAACTGTTAACCTGTTGCACTATTTTCCCTTCTATTGCAGTTGTCAACTTTTTTGTGATTTCCCCATTTGCCATTATAGCAGTCTTATCTATACTCACTTTTATCCTCTGTGCCTTCAGTTTCGTATTTCATTCCCCTATTTTTTGATGAAGTTCTTGTTCAGAGTACATCAACTGCATACAGCAACTTTAATGATATGTCTCTTCTAAACTGTTTGCTAATATAGTCCATCACCAGTATGAATGGCAGTGGGCTCAGATGTGTGCACCCTGATGCATACCCGCTTATACTGAGAATCCCTCTGCGAGTCCAAACACTGTTCATACATGAGTCATTGGGTCATTGTATATAGCCTGCACTAATTCTACAGGACTGTCCAAATCAGTTTTCATGGAACCTTCTCACATGCTTTCTCAGGTCTAGGAATGCCTATTTGGACTCTTTCCTTATCATTAGCTTAGTTACCAAGTAAATATAAATGCATAAGTCTCCTCATATGATTTATGAGGCTAATACTGAAAAGGCTGTATCATCATAGTTGATGTTGTTTCTTAGGACTGACTCCATTTCTGAGCAGAACAGCACAACTGTACAAAACACAAATAAGGCCATACCAGCTGTACAGAAGAGAAGCAGATTAACACTTTCCTAGCAATTCTACGTTATTATAGCTAGAAACATGATCCCAGCACTCTTTCTTGCTTTCCACTATTCTTCGTTACCACTAATACTGTGTACAACCTCATTTTGTTGCAAAATAATTAGAAAGGCATTGTAGAAACCCAGCAGCTTTACCTCACCTATGAAATGTCATGATCATATATATAAAGTCACCAATACTTCATCAGAATGTTTCTTTAAAATAATGCAAAGCATCACACAGAACATGACAGCCAAAATACAGTAAAAAATGTTGCTTATCAGTTGTTTTTGTCTCAGTGCTGAAGAAAAAATGATTGCAGAGCACTTGTCAAGGGACTACATCTTTAGAGGACTGCACTTTCTAAAGTTATATATCCAAAGCACATGGGAGTGTGTGCTCCCAAACAAATTTAAACATAGGCTGCACCGTGTCCAACAGCTGAACAATATTAGGATGCCAAATATTTTACAAAAAAGACAGAAGAGCTAAAACACAAACTGCTATATAAACATTTTTATTAAAAATGATACGGCTGAGACATGTCTAATGAATGCCTTCCTTCCTTTCTGTCTAAGTAATGTTATATTATCCAGATTATCTCTTAAAAAATGAACTGGTATTAGACCTTAATTTTAGTGGAGACAGTTTATATTTCTTAAAGCAAATTTCCATACATATCAAATGTCTCTTGAGATCCAAAATACCTGGCAACTAAATAATGTTTCATTGTCATCTCATAGCATTTGTTGTTTTTTTTTTCCTGTGTAACACATAAATAATCTCTACTGCTCTCTCATTGTCTCCCCTAGTTTCTGTTATTTGACCTACCTGCATTAGTTCATTGATGTTTTTTGCCACCATGAATTTATCTTGCGAGGTTAATAGTCAATGGTTTCTGTGTGCAAGTACTGAAACCCTTTTAATCTTAATAGAATTATTGAAATATCCCAAAAAGCTTACAGTAGAAAGTACAACAGCACAAACATAGTCATTCAATAAATAACATTCATAAACAATAATAAATAAATACATACAGACATATATATATTATATATATATATATATATATATATATATATATATATATATATATATATATATATATAAAATAACTCAATCTGATGAGTTGTATAATGTCCATTTAAGTCATCCTGACTCATTTATAACACTAATTGAATTTGTATCTATTAGTAGTACATTTTTACATTAATATTGTTATCCTTTGGAAGATTTTGCTGTCTTGAATTGCCAAGCAGTAGTTGTATCTCATATACCGTCCCAAATCTCACCACAGAATTTCATCCATTCATTGTCACTACCATTTCTCACTGACTACTTACCTGTAGATAATCAGATATACCGATCTCATGACCCATTTCCATTTCTGTTATTGTCAGATACATTTAATTTGCTTTTTTGACTAGATCAAATTAACAGACAAATAATAAACAAAATGTGAGACTGTAAATATACCCGATATAGACTTCACAAATACATAAACTGCATCTTGACTGCAACCATGGTTTGTGACTATTTGGTTTACACCAAGCCTTGAACACACTACCCCACTCAGAAAGATTAAATGTAGAAAACCTTGAAGTGGTTGCAGAGTGGTGTCCTGGGTTATACATTGCGCAACACATACAATAAGAAACAGAGGGCAGAAACAGTAATCAATTCACTTTCATCATTCCTGTTCAGGTTCGTGGTGGCAACAAACTAAGCAAGGCAAATTTTTTTTTCCCCCAGCCATAGATGTCCCCTTATCTTAGAAGATTCATCAGGGTTCTAACATCATGTAGATCTCACCATTCCAACTTATCCTTGGTCTGCTCTAGGCTTCCTCCAAGTAGATCGTGTCCGGAACACCTTCAGAAAAAGCCATATAGAGATATCTGCATGGGCAGCAGGAAACAAGTCCAATGACTACAAACAGAAAAGTTATTCCTGCCACTTGTAGTTGTGATGTCATTGCTTTGGTCACTACCAAGAGTTCATAACCACAAGTGATGGTGAGGATGTAGAATAACAAGTGAATCAAGATTGGATAGGTCACTTATTGATTTACCACTGCAGACCATTTCAGCACCTCAATATTACCCCAACCTGCTTATCTGTCTCCTATACATTCTGTTAATATCACTCATAAACAAGACTCTGAAATATATAGTTGGACTAGCTCCCATTTAGTGGATAATACGTCATAGAATGCTGCTTCCCCAGTGCTGACTTCCTGAATTCTGCATCTCCTGAATGTTCTGCATTAACAAGCTGCCCTATGAGACTGAAGTAATGCAAGAAGACTATTTTACTCTGGCAGGGTGTTTCTCTATTTCCTTTGGTTGTTTTTCTCTGACATTACTATATACAAGTTAGGGTGGGGGGACACAGATTCTGTGGGTGTGTTTGTTCAGTAAGACTGCTTTTTCCAGTTTGCTATCAACAAGTTATGTATCAACTTCTCAAAGGGGATCCATTTGCTCCTCCAAATTTGTTGCTGAAATGCTGATGTGATACCTAGCTTGTAAAATGTCTTGCTCTCCTACTGCATGTCGAACAAATTATAAAGCGGGAGGATGTAGATCATTGTGTGTATTGTACCTAGTCAGCCACTGTAGCTAGATAGCACATGCATATAAAGTAAGTTACTGAGCATGTGCAAGTTCAGTGCCATTTTGTACAGTCATTCAGAGTGAGTGCTAGCTTGAACGAAGATGCACATGTGAGTGCTTTAGAAATAATGAGTGAGTCAGTAAACATATGAAGCTCAAAGTATATGTTTCAGTATGTGCTTATGCAAAATAAATGACGTGAACCCATACTGTGCCTCAGTGTCTCATCTGAATGCACAAGACATGCAACATGGTGTCAGAATGGGATATAACTTGAAGCAGCTTACAAACCAAGAGGCACAAAGTTAGAAGTGGAGAAATATACAGGAGCGAACTTGCAAACAAGTCAGCAGTTATATGGATGGCGCAGTGGTGCAGCAGTAGCATTGTTGCCTCACAGCAAGAGGTCCTCTGGTTTGATTCTTGGCTGGGGTGCTTTCTGTGTGAAGTCTACATGTCCTCCCTGCATTTGTGTGGGTTTCCTCTAGGTGCTTCAGTTTCCTCCCACATTACAAAGACATCCATCTGGAGGGTTTCTCCCTGGGCCCCTGCTGAAAATTGGCTTCATTCCAAGTTGAACTTTCCCGGTAAACAAATGTAAAAATAAATAAATAAAAAATATTCAAAGGTACTTAAACTCATTTAAATGATTTTTCAGTTGCCGAATGTGTGGCAAAGCATTCAAAACATTCTATATAATTATGAGGTAAATGAAATAGCAACATATTGATAAAAGTGTTCAAAATAATCTCCAAAGTGTCTAAAATGTACAAAAAGGCTAAACTTTCCCATTTTTTTAGCAAGATATGACTTTTTTGCTAAAACTTTTCAAAGTATCCAAAGGGTCCAGAGTGTGTGCAGTGTTCTAATAAAGCCATTTTAGAGAGATTGTTGTGCAGTTGGGCATAATTACAAGTACCAGGTCTATACTTATATTTAAAAGAAATTTGTTATGGCAGAGGGATTTTGCAGACCTGAACCACTGGTGTTTGATAATAACATTGCTGAGAGCTGGCGAGTGTTTGTGCAAGAATATGCTATTTTCATACAAGCTGCATTTTCTGATAAAGACGCACCTACAAGAGCATTTATTATCTATTTACCTGGATCGGTAGCCACTGAGAGAGAACATTCATTTGTGTATACACCTGCCATGTATGCAGGGGAAGAGGGTAACCACCATACTGTGATACAGGCTGAAACACAGGAAGACCCTGAGTGCTTAAAACATAAATTTAGAGAAATGTGTAATCCTCAAATGAATATTAAAATGTAAAGGCACAAATTTTAAATAAGAAATCAAAAGTCTGATGAAACTATAACAGCATATATTACTGACTTGAGAAATAAAGCATAAACATGCAGATTTGGTAATCTAAGAGATGAGTTGATAAAAGACCATCTTGTATGTGGTGTTAACAATGATGCAGTGAGAAAGATTTTGCTTCAACATAGTGAATTAGCATTGAGCAAAGCTACTGAGATTTGTCAAATATATGAGATGACAGAAAAGCATACGAATATGCTCACGAATGAGAAAAGCATGCTTGCGGTATCTGCTACTGCAAATGTTAATAGTGTGCAACATGAGGTTGAGAGAAAAAAGAAATATAAACCGAAGGGTGTGGCAGCAAACCTCATTGATAACTGTCGCAATTATGGAGGCAGTCATGATCCTAAAAGGGAAAAATGTTTAGCTTTTGGTCAGCAATGTTACAAATGTAAAAAGTGGAATCATTTCAAAAGGCTTTGCAAGTCTAGTGTGTCACAATATTATATTAAAGAAGCAAGTAAATCCGATAGAGACTATAGCAAACTCTGAGAGCTAGGAGCAAACTTTCTATGTTGATGGTATCTCTGTGATCGATAAAACAGTTAATACAGTAGATTATCAGTTGTCAGCAGAGAGTGAAATATTTTGTACTGTACAAATTAATGGGAAACCTGTAGAGCTTAAAGTAGACACTGGATCTAAGTACAACATTATGTCAACACAAGTGTTTGCTAAAGTAACAGCTGGTGAGAAACTTGATACAGCAAAGTGTGCAAAACTAGTTGCTTAGGATGGTGAAGAGATTCAAGCTGAAGGTGCAGTAGTTCTCACATGCCATCCTGCTGGAAACAGCTATGATTTGTAGTTTTATGTAGTCAAAAGACACATGCAGTCACTGTTAAGCCTCAAAGATAGTCTGAGAATGGGACTGATTTCACTTAATAAAGAGGTTCACTATATAAGTATGAATAACTACGATAGTTTTACACAGAATATTTTTAGTGAATATGCTGATATTTTCAAAGATGAGCTTGGTAAACTTCCAGTCACATATTCCATTAAGTTAAACCATGCAGTAAGTCCAGTTGTCAGACAAGCAAGGAAGATTCCAGTAGCAATGCAGAGTAAAGTAAAATACAAACTAGACAAAATGGTGCATTTAGGTGTCTTTACTCCAGTAGACGAACCACCCGCGGTGGTGGTGCTGCGGTAGTGTTGTCGCCTCACAGTAAGCCGCTGTCCGGTTCGATTCTTAGCTAGAGCGTCTTCTGCATGGAGACATGCATGAATGGGTGTACCTTCGTTGAAGGTTGTGCGTCAGAGCTGGTAACTCGACACATAAAAATCAACTACCAATTTTTAGCAGACCGGAGTTCCGCTGTGGCGACCCCTAACCGGGAAAACCCGAAAAACACAAACAAACAAACTCCAGTAGAAGAACCAAGTGAATGGGTATCCCCCACGGTCGTAGCTCATAAGAAAAGCTCAGATGATATTCAAATATGTATTGATCTAAGAGACTTAAACAAAGCACTTAAACATCCTCATCATCCAATACCTACACTAGAAGAGGTATCTGCTCTCATGCCAGATGTCACTGTTTTCTCAGTCTTAGATGGAAAAAGTTCCTTTTGGCAAATTTTGCTGGATCACAAATCTTCATTGTTAACCACTTTCAGTACACCATTTGGTAGATACAGATTTTTGAGAATGCCATTTTGAATCAATTCTGCCAGTGAAGTCTTTCAATGTGTGATAGAACAAATTTTTTTCTGGTTATACGTGTGCTGTTATAGTAGATGATATTATTGTTGCAGGTAATGGTGAAGACAAATATGATAAAAATCTCAGGAAATTTCTAGACTGTGCACATGAAGTCAATCTTAAACTGAATCCTTAGAAATGTAAATTCAAGCTGGCAGAAGTTACTTATGTGGGTCATTTGTTTATCAGCTCTGGCTTGCAACAGATCCGTCTAAGCAAGCAGCAATTCTTGAAATGCCAGTTCCAGAGAATGTCACATCTTTACGGTGTTTTCTAGGTATGGTCAACTATTTAGTAAAGTCCATCCTAGACTTCAGTGAGCTTTCTTCCCTG
Organism: Protopterus annectens; assembly: GCF_019279795.1. NCBI lineage: Eukaryota > Metazoa > Chordata > Ceratodontiformes > Protopteridae > Protopterus > Protopterus annectens. The sequence continues at coordinate 1,684,372,933 of NC_056729.1, forward strand.
CTACTTGAGTTGACACGCAAAAATGTAACCTGGTCCTGGAAGGAACAATGCCAAAGAGCATTTGATCTTCTGAAGCAAAAAATTGCCAGTCCGCCCACAATGAGATACTATGATGTTCACAAACCTGCAACTCTTTCTTGTGATGCTTCAAAGTATGGCCTTGGCACAGCATGTCTCCAGGAAGGCATACCAGTAGCTTATGCATCCAGAACATTAACTCAGAGATGCATTATACACAAATAGATAAAGAGCTTTTGGCAGTAGTGTTCTCATGTTCGAAGTTCAATGATTGTATTTATGGCAGACCTATCCAAATAGAGACTGATCACCAACCTCTAGTGCAATTTTGAAAAAGCCAATGCATGCAGCCCAAGCATTCTTGCAATGTATGATGTTTAAATTGTAAAAGTACAGTTTCAATATTGTCTGCACAAAAGGCAAATATTTATACCTTGCCGATGCTTTGTCATGAGCACCCAGATAAATAACAGAACAGCATGAAGACGAAATAGCAGGCTTTGAAGTCATGGAGGTCAGAAATTTTTCGTCATCACGTCTTGATGAACTAAGACATGACACAGCATCAGATCCAATTCTCCAAAATCTGAAAAACATTATCAGTCAAGGATGGCCAGGACAACAAGCCAGTTTATCACTAGAAATAAAGCAGTATTTTCCTTAAAGAGAAGAGCACATGATGGAGGATATAATCATCATGAAAGGTCCAAAAGTGCAATTCCTAAAGCATTACAATAGTAATATATGAAAATTTTGCATCATGGTCACCTAGATACGGATTCAACCAAAAGAAGGGCAAGAGGCATAGTATTTGGCCTTCTGAGTCCAAAGATATAGAGATGGAAACTCTAGCATGTTCAATTTGCAACAGCACTAAATCACACCAACAAAAAGAACCACTTCAGCTAAACCAGATTCCTGAATTACCATGGTTGACGGTAGCTACAGATATTTTCAAATGGAATGGTCAGCATTGCTTAGTGTTAGTAGGCACTTATTCAGATTGGTTTGAAATTGACCTGCTTCCTAACTTGTCATTACAAAATTGAAGATACATTTTTCTGTCCATGGTTGTCCGCACAAAGTCATTTCTGACAATGGTGCACAGTTTACAGGTCAGCAGTTCAAGAAATTTGCTAAGTCTCGGGACTTTGTTCATGTTACTAGTAGTTCTGAGTATCCACAGTCCAATGGGTTAGATGTACATGCAGTTCAGAGTGCAAAACATTTGTTGGAGAAATCCAACCGAGATGGTACCGATGTTTTCTGTAACTTACTCAATCTCAGAAACATTCCTCGATGTAACTTACTTGATTTGCCTGCTCAGAGATTAATGTACAAACAGACTAGAACAACGTTACTGAGCAGTAAACAATTGTTAGTACCAAATGCAAAGAACAACAGAGTGGTCAAGACTCAACTTTTAAGAAAACGTCAGTCACAAAAGTTGTATTACGATAAGACCAGTAAACCGATTAGACCATTAAGACAAGAAGTTGAGAGAATGCAAACATCTAAAGGAGTGGGAATCGTGAAGACTATTTGTGAAGAACCAAGATCTTATATCATACAGTCTGAAGGAATGGATTTCAGAAGGAATCAGACATATATTACCAGTCTCAGAACCTGTGATGCAGCACATTGCCTGTGCCAATGACTCTGTTTCATAGAGTTACTCTACACCTGCTCAAATTCCAGAGGATAGTGTGTTCTCTTCCAATAATCCTGATGCAATCCCCGAGGTTTCAATTGTGAAAGAATCCCCAGAGACTGTCCCTGTTGCTAAACCCAGTCAAAGTTTTTATCTGACCAGCTCGGGTAGAATTTCCAGACCCAATCCAAAATGCACAGCGACTTGGACTTGAGTTCAAATTTGTTGTTGAAATGGTGATGTGATATCTAGCTTGTAAAATGACTTGTTCTATTACTGCATGTTGAATGAAATAAAGAGGGAGGATGTAGATCAGTGTGTGTATTGTACCTAGTCAGCCACTGTAGCTAGATAGCATGTGCATATACATTAAGGTACTGAGCATGTGCAAGTTCAGCGCCATTTTGTATAGTCATTCAGAGTGAGTGCTAGCTGGAATGGAAATGTACATGTGAGTGTGTTAGAAGGAATGAGTGAGTCAGTAAACATATGAAATTCAAAGTATATATTTCAGTATGTGCTTATGTACAATAAATGACTTGAACCCATACTGTGCCTCAGTGTCTCATTTGAATATACGAGACATGTGACACTCACTGTGGAAGATGCTGATATTTGTGTAGATACTGAGACCTGGTTTAAGGCTGCGTAGAGCACCCCAGCAATACCAGGTTTCATTTCCTTCCACATGTTCAGACCACAAACTGAAAGCATGAGAACTAAAGAAGGTGCTGTATCAATGTTTATTAAAGATACTGTAAATACACCTCCAGACTGGTTAAATAGCATGATTCCCTTGAATTACTTCAGGTGAAATTGACTGTAGGTAAGACCCTAGTTTTGGGTGACTTTACTCATCCATTGTCTGGGTAAATTATACATGTTCTAACTCACTTACCCAAAGGTTCCTGGACTTTGTTCATTCCAATGTCCTGGACCAGCTGGTTGACACACCTAGAAGGGGCTCAGACATTCTGGAACTGGTGCCCTCCAACATGGGTGATGGCTGCATCATCCCGCAGTGTGTGGCCATCCCTGGTGAGATGTGACCAGAAATCAGTCTTGCTAGAAGTAACTATAACAAAAGACCCCCCCCCCCCACAGCAACAACTAGACTGAAAAACTTGTCCAAGGCCAATTACAATCTTTTACGTGACAGCATAAATAGCTTCAGAGTCCCTCCCCCCACTGATGGAACAGACACCTTTGCTGAGTTATGCATCAATGCTTTCTATGAGCACCTGTGCAAGTGTACTGACACTGCTGTACTGATAGAACCAAAGCAAGATCTTCAAGTAAAAACAAACCTGCCTGGTGGACAACTGTCATTAATAGGTTATACAATAGGAGAAAGAAATTGCTGTCTGAGAGTAAGAAGGAACGGCCTCAAAACTGGAAACACTCCCTCCTCAATTTAAACAAGCAGAACTTACTGGAGAGACAGATTTGTCTCAAGAGGTTGCCCCACCTTTGGAACAAGCTTCCTATTCATGTTAAACAAAGCCCCTAATTGGTCCCATTTAAGCGTAATTTTGACGATTGGATAGATAACCAGAAATTCACCCTGGGTGTTCCACCTGTGTCCCTCTTGGACGGGGCAACACGTGCTGATTTTAGTGTCTGCTTGAACCAGGCACCCTTGGGAACACAGATTGAACTTGGTTAAACTTGTAAGGGGCCTGGGGCCATTAGCCTAGTAACCTCCTATGATCCTATGAAACAAAAAAGAGCCCACTTGTAGTTCACCAAAGTACCTTCACAAACTACAGTGTATATTAATATCCAAGCCATAAAAAATATGAAGAGGACTGGTGACAGTTGAAGCCCAAGAGCCATCTTTAATAAATCCAAATTAATGACAAGATGTTGACACAACTCACTGTACTAATATAGAAAATAGCATACAACAATTGCCTCACAATTGCTTTCTTGTGCAGGACACCCCACAGCACATTTCTAGGAATGCAGTCAAAAGTCTCTTCAAAGTGCTCAAAATAACTGTAAACCAGATTTTCACCTCCAGAACCCCTCCTACAATTCTGCAAGGCTAAATAACTGGTCTAGAGTTCTACAGCCTGGACATAGTCTACACTGTTCTTCCTGAAACCTAAAGTCAATTATCTCCTGGCACACACTAATAATCTTTGATATGGAATTTTCCAGAAACACAGAGGCATGCGATTCTATGTCGATGAACAAGCCCTCTAGTCCATTTTTTAATATAGAAATTACCATCCCAGTTTATCATTCCACTGATACTATCCTTACCCTCTTTGAAAAATGGAAGAGGCACAATAGCCACACTACCTCATCCCTTTCCAGTACCTTCAGTATTTCTGGATTCTGGATGAGTCTCTTCTTTATTTCTAGACTTATCTAAAGCCTTCAGAACAGTTTGTCACACCAAACTTCTACTTCAAATGTCCTCACTAGGTCTATCACATGTCACCCTTCTGTGGTTCAAAAGCTACTTGATCAATAGGTATAGGTTCATAGGTAGGTACTAGGCTATTGGCCCTAGGGCCTATACAAGCCTAGCCAAAAAGGTGCCCAGGCTTTTGCACCCAAGAAAATAATATTCCTGTGCCCCTGTCGAGCAGAACCACAGAAGTGATCCCCGGGGTGAATTTCCTATTACCCATCCAATCATCAAGATTTTTCTTGAAGAGTTATAATAAGGAGCTTTGTTTGACATAGATAGGTAGTCTGTTCCAGAGTATGGGAAGTCTCTGGGATAGGAATCTATCCCTCCAGCATGTTCTGTTTATTGTGGTGACAAGGTTTAGGTCCCTAGAATGTGTAGCTCGGAGGGGACTGGGATTTCTTTAAGTAGAGCATGCCCAACAGCTCTGGGTTTGACATAGCTTTATATGTTAGGTAGAGGTCACCTCTGAGTAGGCAATATGCAACGGAGTAAAGCTGGAATTTTTTGAGTCAGTCTGCATAGGGTATATGTTTGAGGCCAGTAATCCTCTTTGTGAGGTATTTCTGCGGCCTTTCCAGTTGGTGTAGATGTCTTGTGAGGTACATACCAAAAGGGGCATTGTACTCTATAATGGGACTAATGAGTGATGAGTAGAGAGGAACAATGACCTCTTTTATTTCTGGATGAGAAATCTTTTGTGACGAGGTGTGCCATGTTGAAGGATTACCTGACCACTGTGGCAATGTGATTATCAAAGGAGAGACTACTCTCCACCTGTGTCCCAAGGTCTCTTATCACACTTTCAGTGTTAAGTACACTACTGTCTATGTGGTAGTTCATGAGTACAGAGTTTTTACCAAAGGGGACGAAGCACTTATTTGGCATTGAGCTTGAGACCATGGCTTTGACACCAGGCATCTGTCTCAGTGAGGCCCTTTTGTAGGATGTCCACATCACTAGGAATTTCAATTATGGCTCCTAGTTTGCAGTCATCTGTGAATTCAGTTAGCCAAAGACCTTCTGTGTTAGCCTGTACTTCAGAGAAGTAGATACCAAACAGGAGAGAACCCAGGACTGAACCCTGTGGTACTCCACTTGTTACTGGTCTGAAGTCTGATTTGGAGTCTGCTACTTTCACAGTGTGGGTTCTGTCAGTAAGCCAGTTGGCAACTCATCTTGTGAGATAGGGATTTATACTTAGTTTAGTGAGTTTAGCTATAATTCCAGAGTGGGGGATGGTGTTGAACGCCTTGGTGAGATCTAGATAGGCTGTGTAAACCACCTTACCCTCATCTATGGCTTTGGTGACTACTTCAAAGAAGTATATCAGGTTTAGGAGACATGATCTGCCTTTTACAAACCCGAAATGTGTGGAGTCCGGAGTTTGGAGATCTCCAATGTCTTTGTTTATGAGTTCCATGATGATATGTTCCATGGCCTTGCAGACCAGGCTCATCAGGCTAATGGGGCGGTAGTTCCCAGGGTCTATTGTGGCCCCCCCCCTTTGTGGAGTGGGATAACTGTCATGGTGCATCATTCAATGGGCACAAAGTCTGAGGTGAGGCTATGATTGAACATGGTACTTAGGTGGGGTGCCAGTTCATTCTGTAGTTCGTGTAGAAGACAGCTTGAGATGTTGTCAGGTCCAATGGATGCTGTGTTCTTGGCTTTGGAGAGTGAGGTTTTTACCTGTGCAGCCATTATTACAGGAACTTTGCATTCTACTGGTATAAAGATGGGCCCTTTAGGGGTGAGAGGGGGGTAAAGTTAGCACTGAACCTATCTGCTAGGATGTGAAACTGTGAAAATCTAGCAGTTGAGAAGGCACCCAGAGATATTGTCTGGGCAGTGTTCTTGGACTCAGACAGAACATTGAGGAGCTGTTCCCTAGTGATAGTAGGAGGAGGTATATCTGATGGCATTTCCAAAGAGGAGGTTGAGGGAGAGAGAGGGGGTAAAGTTAGAGCAGAATTTGTCTGCCAGTAGGTTTAGTATATCTTCTGGCTGGTTTACTATCAAAATGCAGTTAGGCAAACACAGGAATGCCGAATGTGTGTTGACTGATTTCCATATTGCCAAACTGCAATTCTACGAATGTCCTTTAGCGAATGCCACTGTGCATTGGCTCATATGAGGTTGACATTACGAACAGAGTTTGCAATACACTGCGTATTGGGAAATTTGCCCTTTTCCTCACAGTAGTGCAATCTTGGAATTGGAATACATAATTTGCAGGGGGCGTGGGGGTGCTGCCTCCCCACCTGGGGGGTGCAGGGGGCCTACTCCCTGCAAAAACGTGAATTAAAGTGATGTGAAGTACTCAACTGTATACATTCATACTGCTGAGAAGCAGGCAGGTAAAATTTTGGAAATGTCGAAGCTGTTGGTTCGATCATTTCAAATTGACATATTTTCAACATGTTTACCTAATCAGTATTCAGGCATTTGGAATTTCTTCATTCTTTGTGTACAAAATGTATTTTGATGATTGAGATTTTGATAGTAAACCCTTCTAGCTCAGTATAGGTGGCTCAATTAACAATGAGCTCTGCACACAACTGCATTGTCTTTGAGGTTATGAACATAGTTAAAACATGCCTTGTGGTTGTCCTTGGCCTGGGAGGCCAAAATTTCCTCAATTATGGCTTCGATAGACTTTATATGTGTTGTCCTCTGAGTTATTTGTTTTGTTTGATGATAGTGCTTTTATCCTGCTGGGTGCTGCAACTCCTAATTTTTGCCATGATTTTCTTCCTTCTGTTATGCAGTGTATTGATGCTGTGATTCCACCAGGTTGGCTTGTTTTTTGAGTTAGTTCTGTACTTATTCCTGGTGGGTACAGCTGCCTCTGTATAGGGTTTCTGTGAACAGTTCCACATAGGCAGCAGTTTTCTCACAGTTTATCATCATTATTAGATCCCCTGCATGGACCTCCCTGCCCATGAGAGCTAGGGGCATATTCAGACATCTGTCTGCTAGGGGCCAGCACATTTCCCTGATTAATAGTGTCACCACCAACTTGTCCTCTCTGGGATGTTTGTGTAGCCTAGATATCTGCAGGCATAGAGACTGCATCCATGGTCTGTGTAGCAGATGCAGTGGTCACACTCCCTCTGTCAAACACACACTATGCACTCCCTGACTGTGTCAGCACATCCCCATCATCAACTGAGGCTATAGATTCACCAACATCAGCAGGAGCAGTTCTATACTGCTGGTGCTGGATAAGAGAATCACTTGTGAATGCATCAAAGCACAAAATATCCAGTGTAAGTTGGACCCAGCATTACAACTAATGTGTTTACAGCTATAAACATGATAAAAACTAATACATCTGCCATACCTTGTGCAGATGGTCATGCCCACTGGCTCTCCAGTATACCTGCATACCATAAGTTAGACATATTAAATAAGTTTATAGTAACTAAGAGGCAAAGAGGACTTGCGGCTATTGATACACTATATACCCTAGGCATTCACAGTGGAAACTCTTTTGGGCCTGTCCAATTCCACCCCACATCCAGTATCACAATGTGGGACTCTGTGGCAGTGGTACTGCCTTTAAGAAAAAACAGAAACTCCTCTGTCTGCAAACAAGAAGGTTCCATGACTGGCATACCACTTATTGCCCATATCCCCATGCCACAGAATCTTTGTGGGTGGCATCCCAGATCATATCCATGGACCATATCATAGCCAGAGTACTGACCAACCACCACATTCACTTCACTGACAATTTCAGCCCGGGTACAGTCACAGGAGGGCTGGTCAGCTGCATGGATGTCAAAGAGCCATCAGTAATGGAGACAGTCATCTTGTCTACTGTAATTCTCAGAATCTGAGAATTTGAGCTTATTGGTGGATGGGAAATGAAAAGTAGATGCAGCAGTTTTTTTTTTCTGAGCACCCTGTTTTTTTATGCATAGTTCTGTTGGAATGGAAAACAGTAGAATTAACAGTCTTGTGCCAGCATGGGCCTTACAAATCTTTACACTACTACCCCTACTGGACCATATAGTTTGCTGTTGTTGTGCCTAACAGCTAGATATCTGTATCCATAATCTTTAAGTAAATGTCAGGCATGTAGGTGTACTGAGCACATATTCCTCACAAAACAATCACAGAAATACAACTGGCTATAGGGTTACCACCTGCCCCACAGTACTTAAGACAATCCCCGTTTAGGCAGTTGTATCCTGTCTCTCTCTATATGTGGATAGTTCTATGTCTTATTATTACTTGACCAAGACTGAGATGTAAACATTGTTGCTCAATGTCTGTAACATACGAAAACTCACTTGGCAAAATATGGAATAACCTCCCTTCACACATCACCTCACTAGCCTCCTTTCCTCTTTTCAAAAAACAACTTCTTTTACATCTGAACAACTTTTGGCTCTGTTCCTGTACAAATCCAGACTAATCTACTTTTTTCTTCCTTCTATTATATCCCCAGAAATCTAAATTGCAACCTTTCTCTATGATATCAAAGGACCTAATTGTTCTGTAAAGAATTACTGTCTCTCTCTATATGTGGATAGTTCTATGTCTTATTATTACTTGACCAAGACTGTGATGTAAACATTGTTGCTCAATGTATGTAACATACGAAATTATTGTAAATGATTTAATTTTTATAACCTTGTTTTATCTTGGAGCTTTTCTCCCCGGGCCTCCACTGAAAATGGAAATTATCCAGTTGGACTAGCCCGGTCAACAAATGTAAAATAAATAAATAAAATAAAAAGTCATGAAAAATGGAAATGTCCTGAGATTTTATATGAAAAAAAATATTTCCTACATTTTTTCTAATAATTGCATAAAATTATTTTATATCTGAAACATCTTAATAGTACAAGAAACAACAGAAAGACTCAAGTTCTCCAAGACTGAGCATTATTTTTGGGAAAAAGTGAAGTACAGTCCTTTGCAATGGTTGTGGTTATGATTTGTACTGCAAATTATACATTTACACATAAAATGTTCCACTTTGGGCACTTGAATAGGTGGCAACCCTAACTTCCCAAGAGCACATGACATATGTGAAAGGTATACAACACTAATATACTAGATAGCAGTATTCCTAATATGAGTTTGGGGGTGTATTTCCCATTCAGCTTAATATTCCTGCAGGATACTAAATTCAGTACTCTTGCAAGCTACCCCTCAAGACACTTTAGCCAACACATTTAAAAGAACTGACAAAAGGACATCCCCTATAGGCCGCAGGGTAAAGATCATTCAAAAACATTGCACGAAGGAATACATTTTGTAGAAGTAGCACTTAGTACAAGAAACCCCTTAAGGACATCAGCTGTTTCACTCAGTGAAAACTCTAGCTTGGCTAGTTTTTTCTTTTGGTTTTTACTAATTGGTTTGTCTCTGTGACCTTCTTACTTTTTGGGTTTAGTTGTTAGGATATTCTGCAGACACCTTAATGGTTATGGACATCAACTGGGTTTAAAGACTCAGTGTTTCTGGACTATAGCCAAACAGTCCACTTATGCTATGCTGACAAGGTTGTAAGAAGGCCGAAACATGCATGTCTACAGCTAGTGGTGTTTGGCTTTGTTGGCCTGAATCTGTCCATAAAGTCTTAAAAAGGAAAAAAAGTAAAAGTCACGGACATTCGGAAGCCATCTAGTCGAAACACTTGATGTCCTTAAAAGGTCATTTGCATATATCCCATGGGCCTCTATTACAGGAGGTTTAAGGTATCACTCAGTGAAAACTTGCTTTTCGAGTTTTTTCTTGTGGTTTTTGCCTAATACAAGCAGATATTTTAGCAAGAAGAAAGTTTTCTCCAAAATCCCCCTTAGAAAGAATCAGACTCACTCCTTCGCCAGTGTTTTCTTCCATAGTGTGATGAAGCTGTCTGCTGTTCATCATACTTGTATCATGTAGCTTCAGCCATCCAGATGAGATGATTACATTTATTAGTGCTCATCTTGTTACTGTTTCTGAATCACTCAATTTGCCCAATAAGCACACCTGGTAAACATTGTGCAGATTTCTACCGAATTCCATTTACACGCCTGGGTCCCTGCAGGCAGCACAGTATGCACATAGTTAGCCTGTGCTTTTATAGGTGAGGGAATTGTTATACATATTTAATCATCTACAGACTGAGTCACTGCAGAGCATGTTTTTTCAAGAACATGCACTCGGATGGAGGACTGCCATGTTTCACATCTTAAGTTCCGCTGGAGCCATAGCAATATGGTACATATATTTTTCTGAATTTTTCATCCATCATGCAAATGAGGTGTCAAGTTGATAACCATCATTGTACAGCAGATAGAACACATGAGAAATGTTTTGGAAACCACTGCTCTGCCGTTTTCCCTGATATTCTTCAAGTTGGAGAAGGAGAGGGTACAGTTCTTTTTAGAACACAGAGGTGGTGTGTGAAGGAAACAAAAATATTTCTCCATCTCCTCTGTGAAGACTACTAGCACAGGCTCCTAAATGAGGGCTATAAAGGGCCTCAGTGCAAGTGTGAAGCTTGAAAAAGTTTGGGCCAGTCTGTCACACATGCAACTGGCATCCCATGCATAAGGGAGACAGTGCTGTCACCCTTATAGTGACATGAGGTGCCAGAATCCTGACCTCCCATATATATTAGTATCAACATATAATAACTCAGATTTTCATTATATTTGTATTTCTCTCACCATTGTTGCTATCCTCTCTCTCTCTCTCTCTCTCTCTCTTACATACATTTATTTTTGTTTATTATTTTTCTCTTCATTTCTTTTACTATTATATGCAACAGCAAAACAGCCTGCACCCATCCCACTGGTAAGGCCTGTTGGGTCCCCCACAGATAGTAGCAGCAGTGCCACCATGACCACCAGAACTGTCCAGCACATGTAGGTCCCAGTCTGCAACTGAAGCTGATAAAGTTGTACCCACCTGTGCCAGTGCTATTGGAGGTGATGCCTTTGTTACCCATCAGCAGCTGGCAGAACTTTTGGGGGATATCATCAACAAGAGTTTGGATGCCTGCATCAACCAGATGGAGAACCTGCTCCAGCAACTCGTTGACCCTGCCAAGCACTGAATCTACCATCTGAGCCAGGATCCAGTGGTGACAATGCCCAAGATAATGAATAACCTCCTACTGGATTTCAGCTGACAAAGACTACAACTGCAAACACCTAATCCTATCCTCCAACCTGGTAATCCCCTCCTATTTGTATTCATGAACATTCCTGTTGGTAATGCACTCCTTCCCTCACCACTGTCTCATCTCTGTTTGACTGATAGCACCTCCACCATTGTGCCCCTCCCCCATTGTCATACCTGTCTTACCTTTATACCTAACCCTCTTACCTTCCTCTTGCTTCTCTTCCTTCCTTCTTTCCCCAACTTTCCCTACTCTTTATAATAACAGAATATGACATGTGTCCCACAAAAATATATTTCCCCATCTCCATCCTGTTCATTCCTTATTTCATCACCTTCTGTTCTACCTTTTGCTTGCTTCCTGTTTTCATGTCTTTGCTATACTCCCATTTCCAACCTTTAATTTGGTCAGACACATGCCCAAAAATGGAACTGGTAGAGCGGAGCACTGCCAATGCCCATCATGTACTACTGATTAGAAGTGACACTGCTCATTGTATAGCAACAATGATGTCCAGCCAATGCCATGTACTACGTTTATTGGCCTCAGCTCCCATTGATTGTGCAAATGAGCCAAGTGCTACTGCACGGCAATTGCCAAATGTGAAATAGGGTAAAGCTTATGCTTTTAGTCTTACTGCTACCATGGCTCAGCTTGTTCATGAAATAATTTCTAGAATGTCAGTTTAGAGTGGAGGGTTTAAATTCTCTCAAGCTTGTATTTTTTGACTGATCTGCTTCTATTCTGTAAATGTGCAACAATTACTTGTTATGTGCCTGACTCTCAACTACACTTCATTGGGAGCTGCTGCATGACTGCTTCTACAGACCAGCTTGCTAATGAAGTGTTTTATAGTATTCAAATGTTTTGGGTTCAATATACTTTAGGAATGAATGCTTTTTGTGACTTTTCTGCTTCCAGTCTGCAAATGTGTAACACACACCTACTATTGTGTGTCCATAACACTGTCTGTGGAGATGCTTGTATGGCTTACCTTGTAAATGTAGTGTTTGATAAAATATCACTGAAGAGGAGAATGGGTTCAAATCCCCTAAGGTCAGTATGTTTTTTTTGTCTACTTCAAGGCTGTAACCATGAAATACTCACCTGTTATGTGCTTCCCTGAAATCTTCCTTGTGACTGTCTCTATGTCTCACCTTGCAAGTGCAGTGTTTGGCAGAGTACCAGTGAAGAGAATAATGAGTTCAAATCCCCTCAGAGCTGGAATTTGTTCTGTAAATGTGTAAAACTCACCCTGTACGTGGCTCCCTGAGGACTTCTGTGTGACTGCTTCTATGACGCACCTTGTTAACCAAGTGCTGTGGAGAGAGTAACTGAAGAAAATTGATGTGTCAAATCCCTTCAGGGTTAAATGTTTTCCCTGACATTTTTGTCATAGTCCAGGTACACTGATCAAACTCTGAAGATATGAGGACTGGTGCAGGTTGGTAAATCCTCTTACTTTTGTGTATCTCACCTATCCTGCCTGAGTTTCTCATTTTCTAAGTTCAAATACTTCAAATGGATAAATGTCGGTATGTCTCATATTCCATTGCCCACTGTGTTCTGCACCCCGATTTGTTCATCTCCTCCATTTGCAGTCTTCTATCTATTTCTGTTGGTTTCTGTGGTCATTCTACCATGTCTGTCCTCCACTCTTGGGCATACTTTTATTTATTTATTTATTTAACATTTGTTTACCGGGAAAGTCCGACTTGCAACAAAGCCAATTTTCAGTGGAGGCCTGAGGAGAAATGCTCCAAACGCATGTCTTTGTAACATGGGAAGAAAACGGAGCACCCGGAGAAAACCCACACAAAAGCAGGGAGAACATGCAAACTCCACACAGAAGGCACTCTAGACAAGAATCAAACCAGAGAACCTCTTGCTGTGAGGTGACAACACTACTGTTGCACCACTGTGCCATAAAATCACTTCCCTTAATTACTTTCAGAAGACATTTATCTGCATATCTGTAGCCTTAAGTTGCAACAATAATACATCATTTCCACCTGTGCACGTGGTTTCATGCCGGCTGCACTAGAGGGTAGTGCTCAATCAATGTTTACAACAACTGCTTAAACTTATCTTTGGCCACAAGTTTCTCATGATCTTCCCATGGGTCACGACTGTGGTCACAATGAGCAGTTCCTCATCATGCTCACTGGCATGCCTGCACACATTGTTGATGACCCACAAGGCTTGTCACACATTTTTTGTAAACAGTGTTGGCCTGGCCATGATCACAGATCTAATCTTTCAAAATCCCCAGGAATGGTCTTCAAAAATCCCCAAAAGTTTTGAAATTCCACAACTTGTGGTTCATCTCCTATAACCAAAATCAACTGCTGTAAACCATTCCATCCTACAGATAACCTAGAGTCCAGCCAGACTCTTCTCTTAACTTCTAGTACCACATCAAAAGTTACTAAATCCAAAGTTAATAAATTACTTTTCTGGTCAAGTAAAATGTCCCCCTTCCTCTCTGCAGCAGCAGCTGGGGCAGCAACAGGGAAAATAGCCAATTGGCCTGAAATTGTCCATTGAAATGACTTAAAAAGAAATAAGTCGTGGGCATTCAGAATTGCCATATAGCTGAAACACCTGATGTTCATAAGGGCTATTTGCATATATCCCATGTGCCTCTGATACAAGAGGTTTGAGAGGTCAACCTAAAATGCAGAGATGACACAACTTCTATAGTGGCTCCCAAAAACCATACCCAAAGATATTGTCATTGAAAGTGATCACTAATTTCCACAAACAGCTGAAACACTTCCTGCTCAACCAATCCATATGCAATTGTTTTAGAAGCAGAGCCATCACCTAATCTATCCCACAACGCAGTTCAACAGCCCTTTACTGCACTCTTATTGCTGCCAGGTCCTAGACGTTCACTAGCCCTCCTAACTCCCCACATTATGACACTGAAGCTGCTGTAGCAGCTGCACATCCCAGCACATTACAGATACAATACAGCTTTTCATTTCACAAACAAGCCCACATGTCCACAAAACAAGTAATTTCTTATACAGTAATGTCAGAAAAAAGTATTTTCTAAATGAACTGCAACTATAAAAAAATCCAATTACTTTATTATCACCACCTTTGTACCTTAGCAGCAAGCTTTCTCTCTAAGGGGTAGCAAATAAAACATCACTTTTATCCACAATTAAATAAAATGTGCACCCAGTATAAGACTGCAATTAATTACAAGCACAAATTATCTAATTATATATCATTGTTCTAGGTCTACATTTGAATTTATGAGCTGCAAGGTATAAGATTCAGAATTAACATAAATTATTTAGTTCTCAGAACAGACTACACAGTTTTAATTTCTGATGTTATTACCACTATGAATTAAAACTGTGCACTTTAATAAATTAGCACTGAATCTACAAACTGTGCAAGATGCATAACAACGTTACAGCTCAGATGGCTTAGTGGTAAATTGCTGTGGCTATGGTGTGCAGGGTCTTGGGTTTGAGACTGGCAAGGGCTGATTATGAACCTACTATACAGAGGCACAGTCAACTAATCTAAAAGGGTGGCAAAAGCCAAACACACTCTGGCTAGGCTTATAAATGCCCTAGGGCAGATAGCCTAGTATCAACCTATGAATGTAGCATTTAGAAGTGCACTTCTTAATACCTCTCAGTTATTTCTGAAACATAACAGTAAGTAATCTCTTAGTTTCACAATATATATTTTTGCACATGGGCAGACTAAGGCAGAGAAGAGACAACATATATGTGGTACTGCTGTTATAAACCTATGTAATTTGAAACTCAGGTAATTTTATCTTAAAAGAGTTATCAAATGTATTGTCATTACAGGTCATACAACACCCTCATGAATGCATACCTGTACCTTTTAGTTCTAACAAAATGATTGTGTACCAACTGATTTCACAGATTAATTACAATAAAGAATTATATTTTAATATTGTGGGACAACATCTCCTTCAGTACCCTGTCTTCTGTAAGCATGTGCCTGTGCTTTTTAATCACAGAAATACACTTTCTTAGAGCACCCATTGCATTCAGTAACAAAATATATGACATTGTTACTATTAGAATTCTACTGTGTAGTGTCATTACATCTGTTATATATTCTATCTTTAAAATGTAAGAGGGTCAGCCTGTCATTTCACAGTCCTGCCAGTAAATAGATAAGTACTAGGATAGCTGCCCTTCTGGGCTATATTAAGCCTATTCAAATATATATATTAAGCCTAGACAAGTTCTCAAAGGTGAGAACTGAACCCTATGTCTGTGAGTAAGTACTAAGTTAGCAGCCCTTCTGGGCTATTTTAAGTGTAGCTAATTTTGCAAAGTTGAAATCAAACGCTGTACCTTGTGTCTGTGAGGTAAACACCTTTAGCATTATATCAACCCTCCCCCTATATACTAGTAAGCTATTGCAATATCTTCTGAATTATACCCTCTACTTTTTAAACATGGCAGTTAAATTACAAACAGTTTCCAGGATATCAGATCAAGTACTGCAAGACCTCCTGGAGATGAAAAACTCGTCATAGGGAAAAAGAGACCAAAAACTAGAGAATGGTATTGTGTGCCATATAAAATGCTGTAAATAGCCCTGCCATGTTTCTTAAATAACTTTATACTAATTTTCTGATGAGGAACCCCCACCAGATATATGTCAAGAAAATGTATATTAGTTTATTAATTTTGTCAGAAATTGTGGGCAACACAGTGGTGCAGCGGTTGTCATTGTCACCTAACAGTAAGAGATTCTCTGGTTCAATTCGCAGCTGGGGTACCTTCTGTGTGGTGTCTGCACGTCCTGTTTGCGTTTGCATGTGTTTCCTCCAGGTGATACAGTTTCCTCTCACATTCCAAATACATGTGTCTGGAGTGTTTCCCCCCAGGCCTCTGCTGAAAATGGGTTCTGTCTCAGTCAGACTTTCCTGGTAAACAAATGTTAAAAAAAAAAGTATACTAAAAACTTTGAGCAGATGTACCATGTACAAATGCCTCAAAGTAAGTAATGTCCACCCATAAAAATAAATAAATTATCAATATAAAGTACATACTGGGATTAAGAGTAGGATATTATGGAGCAAAATGCACCCCGTAACTGTATTTTTTTAATACAAAATATAATTTATTGTGCAAACTCAAACAACCGGAGCATGTAAGTACTCGCTTGGTTATTATCTGTATAACAACTTAAGACCTCTGTAAAAAGAGTATATATTGGTATAAAATGTAGAAATCTAAAATTGCCTAAAAATCATTTTCTTGACAAATAAATATAGCCAAGAGATGTAAAAACCCCAGCTGAATTTTGAATATATGAATTACTTTTTAAACTATTTTGTTGAAAATCTATCATGAGATTCATAAAGATCCCCTTATGACCTGCAGTAAAGATAACCTGTTTCGTGATGAGGTGATTTGTGATTCAGTGGCACATTAACTGCAATGAGGAAAGACCTCATTATTGGCTAGTTTGCATGTCTCTGAATCACAGTTAATTATCAGAATTTCCTATAGTAGTTCACAGTGGCAGTCTCATTGTGTTAATAGAGGCACCGCTCCCCCTCTATCCCTGTTCCACATAAAAACACAATAAAACACACAAACATGCCACATAAGCCATAATTGTCCTTGTTGTCAGAACTTCCACAGTATCTCTGATCTGATGATTACAGTCATGCATTAATGGCAGACATTAGAGTTGAACACTTCATATCCGTCAATAAATGCATGCTAGTTGAAAAGCTGTTATTCTAGCAATGACTATTTCATATCATTAATTTGCTTTTCTTCTGATATCATGTGCTACTAGGTTGGGAGGTATGTTAAGCATTCCCTGTCCCTCACCCTTGTAAATCATGAACTGTTGCATAGGTTCATAGGTTCATAGGTGTGTACTAGGCTAACGGCCCTGGGACCTTTACAAGCCTAGCCATAGGATTACCCTGGCATAGTGCCACCCAAGCTTAGTTCCCAGTGCCTCTGTCGAGTAGAGCCACTGGAGTTATCCCCGGGGTGAATTTTCTCTTTCCCATCCACTCATCAAGATTTCTATAGAAGAGGGTCAGCAAGGTGCTCTTCCTGACATGTATGGGAAGTCTGTTCCATAGCATGGGCAGTCTCTGGGTTATGAAGCTGTCCCTCCAGCATTTCTGTTAATTGTGGTAATGAGGTTGAGGTCTCTGGAGTGTGTGATGCAGAGGGATCGGGATTTCTTTAGATGTAATATTTCTAACAGAGCTGGGTCAGACTTGGCTTTGTAAGTCAAGCAGAGATCACCTCTAACTAGGCGATATGAGACAGAGAATAGTTGGAGTTTTTTGAGTCTGTCCATATAGGACAAGTGTTTAAGGCCTAGTATCCTCTTTGTGAGGTACTTTTGCAGCCTCTCCAGTTGTTGCTGGTGTCTAGTGAGGTACATGCCAAATGGGGCATTGTACTCGATGACTGGCCTAATGAGGGAAGAGTAGAGGGAGATAATGACCTCTTTCTTCCTGGATGCAAAACCCTTAGTAATGAGATGTGCCACATAGAAGGACTTTCTGACCACAGTGGCAATGTGGTGATCAAAAGACAGGTTGCTGTCAACCTGTGTTCCCAGATATCTTATAACACCTTCTGTGTTCAGTGGGCTACCATCAATGTGGTAATTCATGGAAACCGGGTTTTTCCCAAAGGGGATGACGACACACTTTTTGGGATTGAGCTTAAGGCCATGGTTCTGACACCAGTCGTTGGTCTCAGTGAGGCCATTCTGTAGGATGTCAACATCAATTGGGGAGTTAATAATAGCTCCCAACTTGCAATCGTCTGCGAACTTTGTCAGTCAGAATCCCTTTGTGTTGGTCTTGACTTCATAGAAGTAGATACCAAACAGGGGAGGACCCAGGACCGAACCCTGTGGGACTCCACTCATGACTAGTCGACAGTCTGACTTGGAGTCCGCTACTTTCACATTGTGGGTTCTATCTGTGAGCCAATTTGCAACTCACCTAGTGATATAGGGTCTGATGCTAATGTTAGTGAGTTTTTCTATGATTCCTGAGTGGGGAATGGTATCAAAAGCCTTGGCCAGATCAGGGTAGGCTGTATGAACCACCTTGCCTTCATCCACAGCTCTGGAGACTGATTGAAAGAAGTCAACCAAGTTGAGCAGGCATGATCTACACTTCACAAAACCAAACTGTGTGGGATCCAGAGTTTGGAGATTCCCTATATCCTTGTTTATTAGGTCCATGATGATGGGTTCCATAGCTTTGCATATCAGACTCATCAGGCTAATGGGGCGATAGTTACCAGGGTCTGTAGTCACTCCTCCTTTGTGGAGAGGGATGTCTGTAGCAGTGCGCCATTCGGTAGGGACAAAGCCTGAGGTAAGGCTGTGATTGAACAGGGCACACAGGTGAGGTGCCATTTCACTCTGTAGCTCATGTAGAACACAACAAGGGCTATTGTCAGATCCCATAGAAGCTGTATTCTTGTCCTTGGACAGTGCTGTTTTAACCTGTGCAGCAATAATACTGGATGCCTGGCAATCTACTGGTATTGCAATTGGTCCTTTGGGGGGGTAAAGTTGGAATTGAATCTGTCGGCCAGTATACTGGCAATATCTGTTGGCTCAGTATAGGAGGGACCATTTTGCAGTAGCTCAGACCAAATCTGGGTATTGCCGTGGAGATTCTTTACATAACTATAGAAGGCCTTGTGGTTGTATTTACTATCTGCTGCAATTCTGTTTTTATAGCTAGCTTTAGAGGATTTGATGAGGGATCTCAACTTTTTGTTGAGGCTGATAAGGGAGTTTTTCCAGTCTTGGGACTTCATCTTATTCTGCATCAGTTTCCTCCTTCTGTTCTAGCATTGCATAAGTGTGAGATCCTCTATGTAGATAAAAAAAAATCCTGCAGTGTGAGCTTATCAGTTAGTAAAGTGGAGTACAAAAGGTGCAGGATTCAAATGTCTTTGTACCTTTTTGTATTTTTGTATTTTAAACTTAATTTCCACGTGTCACACAGAAGTAAAATCCTCAGTTAGAGTTGGGAGAGTACAATGTTTATATTCTTTTTTTGTGCCTTTTAGGGCACATTTCACATATATTTTTTTTAAATATTTGCCTTTAAGACATACCATATAGTACCCCTGGTGTCTAGTGTGCCCCTATATCCATGTCACCTGAGTTATCCTTGGTGCCTAGTGGTTCCCCCATCCCCAATATGTTCATGTATTATTACAGCACGAGATGTAAACTAGTCCTCCCTGGTGTCTAGTGTCACCCTCCTACTGTCATTGTGCTTAAGTGCCTTTCAGGCATGTTATACAGAGTAATCCTTGGTGTCTAGTGTTACCCCCAACCCTGAGTGCCATTAAGGCATGTAGCTAAAGACTTATCCCTGCTGGCATGTGGTTACCCCAACCCCTGATCCTCACTCTATTTAAGTGCCACTCAGGTACTTGTTTCAGGAGGTGCCCCTGGTGGCTAGTGGCTCCCCCAACCAGTGTTGCCGGTTCTGCTCATTAGTGCAGGGTTGTGTTGAAGTATGATAACCACCCCAACCCACACATGCCCCACACACATACACACATTCATTACGCAGCCCCTCCCCACCCATTTTCACTCACAGACACTCTCATCCATGCCCAAACACACACACACGGGCGTGCACACTTGCCTAATTTACCCCCTGATAACTCTCCTATCTCTCCCTCCCAGGCAGATACACACTGACGCATACACTCGAATAATGCAGACCCTCACATACACTCACATACACATACAACTCCTAACACTACTTTACCATTAACTTCACTAGCACTTACCTCTGCTGTGATGGATGGCTTTTTTTGCCACATTCACTAAAATGAGGGGCCAGAAACAGCTAAGTTAATCTACACTTGTCAAACAATTCCATGAATTGCTCGACTATGTTGATGCCTTTTCTGCAGGCGGTTCAGGTGCGATTACATGGCTAATTAGCATAGTTTTCACCCTCAGACTGCCTCATTAGCATCTAGCACAGGAGTGGAGACAGCCCAATGTGGTGTTGCACATCTTCATGCAAATGCACCATGGCAGGGCCATCTCCGAATTCTAAAAGGTTACCTCGAGGTTTGCACATCATGTACTGCAAATGAAAACCAAAGACAGTGTAGAATGTATTCAAAACAAAACATAGTCCAACAGTTCTCACTTATCGCTTTTTTCAAATAAAATCCTCCTAACAAATCAAAATCTTTGAAAAATATTTTATTCTTAGAGTTACACATTCACTGCCTTTGCTATTTGCTTAAAACAAATCTACCTAATGTTTGTTGCAAAAACATTTTAGTAAAAATGTGCCCTAATAATGCAAGATGGATCATGAGAAGCCAGGCAATTGCAAATAATTTTATTTAGCATTTGTTTTCTGGGAAAGAGCCTATTTTCAACAGACGCCCAGGGAGAAATGCTCCAGACCCATGTCTTTGGAATGTGGGAGTAAACTGGAGCACCTGGAGGAAACCCAAGTGAATGCAGGGAGTACATGCAGACTCCACACAGAAGGTGATGACCATCAGCTAGATTCAATAAGGCAGCGATGAGACAACGGCTCGGACTGAATAAAACCGTTAATAAAACACTTCCAAAAACTGTAACATCCACGTTAAGCGCTTTCATCTGCTAAGCATGCAGACTTCATCAGAACAAATAACTGTGTATCAATACGCTAATTTAAAAACTTTTTGGCGCCAAATGTGCTTCACAAATTTAAAGTGCAAGTGCTAATATTTAACAAATAAATAAATTAAATTTAATATATATGTAGAAACCTGACATACTTAATCTAAATCTTCTATTTACAGATTATATATGTATATGCACTATACTAATACAATATAATACACACTATAATATAAAATAAACATCATATTGTTCCTACAATAAAACTTTGCTGTAACATCTAATGTGACTTCACATGAGTATACTACCCTGTCATTACATATAAAATACTGCGTGAATCATATATTTTTACTAATGGTACTTTGTTATCAATAAATGTATGCATAAACTTATTAACATACCTTATATCTAGAAAATAAATATTATCATATAATGGTAGGGGATGTAAAAAATAAAATAAAGTATAAAAATAGAACTTCATACGATTATATCATATTGTATGTGATTATTACACAACAAGGAAACATTTGTTACATCTACCCTTACTGTAATTCAAGAAAAGGTTTTATAGATATATACTCATTTAAGCCTGGTTCCCTCGTTGCATCTGTTCTTATTTGCCAGACAGTCTCCCTCTTACTTAATACTGCCTTTGAATTTCCTCCCCTAGTGGAGTTATGCACCTGATCTATAATTCCAAATCTAAAACTATGTCCCTCATTATATTTTTTTATATGTCTGTAAAGTGCATTTTTTGTATCTTTGGTTTTTATTTTATATAGGTATTTGTAAATCCGCTTACGTAACTGCCTCTCAGTTTTCCCTATATAAAACGCGGAACATAATACACATTTTGCCAAATATATGATATTTTTTGTATTACAGTTTCCCCATTTAAACTTAATGTATGTCTTATTGATATCATCCAGTTTACATCCATCACTTTCATTAATCACGTAACACTGTTTACATGACCCACATTTCTTAGTTGCCCCATTTTTATTAATGTTCATGAATAATTCATGAATACAATGACTTAAAGATATACAACTACACTAGTAGTATTATTAGTGAAGAGCATGGCTCACTTTTCATGAAAGGAATTAAATTCATACCAACAGTTGGTTTTGATGTAGTCGATATAATAACTGAATTTAAACTGTATTGTAGAAGGCTAAATTTAGCCCTATTATTTACTGATAATAATAAGTCTATGAATATGACTAATAGTAATAGAAGTGTATGTAGGAAAAAAAGTACATATATTCCCCCTAGCCATAAAAAGGTGTCAAATTTTGAGGAATTGGTTTGTTTAGACATTCAGTTTTTTAAAAAATTAAGAGACAAACAGTTGATCAATGATAATTTAAGTACCAAGGAGAGGCGGTGTCTGGTGGAGTTGGCTAGAAATAAGAACATAAGAGTTATGAAGCCAGACAAAGGTGGGGGTATAGTACTTTATAACTCGTTTGATTACATAAATGAGATGCAGAAAATATTGATAGATTCGGGTAATTATGAGATTACTTCCTTGAATGAGATTAATATAAATTATAAGAAGATAGACTTGGCATTAGATGAATACCTAATTGATTTATTTTTATTTTATTTATTTTATTTTACATTTGTTGACCGGGCTAGTCTAGCTGGAGAAATTTCCATTTTCAGTAGCGGCCCGGGGAGAAAAGCTCCACAGAGTGAGATACATACAGAAAAACTAACAAAACAAAATAGACTAATGATAATAATAACAGTAATAATAATAATATTAGAGTTAGTAATAGGGTTTGCAATAAAAAACAAAAACTAGTAAACCCTTCAATGTAAAGTACTACTACAGGAGTTAATTCCTATGACACACAATACTATCTACATGACATTGTACAAATTGAGAAAGAGAAGGCAGAAAAAAGAAAAGCTTAATAGACTGTAAATAAAGGAAAGTATGTAAAAAAAAAAAGTAGAGTGAAAAGAGAGTAAGGGAAAAGTTAGGGATTAATGTAGAAAATAGCAAACAATACAGATAACAGGTAGAGAAGTAGTGGGAGAGAAGAGAAGACAAATAGTGAGAAGTGTATCAAGGAGTAAGAGAGATAGTTTTATATAGTTAGTTATAGTGAAAGGCTAATCAGGTTTACTACAAGAACAAAGCCAGTGATTTTGGAAATGATCAAAGAATAACTGAAGATATATATAATTTTACGAAGGTTGAATTTCCCATTTTGGCTACTATTGTAGGTATCCCCAAAGTACACAAGAGTATAGCAAAACCACCTTTCCGACCCATCATATCTGGTAGTAAATCGAAAATATTCCAATTAGGAGTGGTAGTTGATAGGTGGGTCAAACTAATATATAATAACATTTCACATTTAGTAAAGGACTCTTGGATGTTTTTATCACATCTGACATCTGATTTATGGAGAGAAAATGTGACCTATATAACGATTGATGTGGTTGATCTATTTTCAAGTATCCCAAGAGATGAAGGACTGGAAGATTTTTGCAGTAGTCTTAGGAAACACTCCAATATGACTTGGGATCGTATTAACCTTATTACAGATATGATGGGAATTGTTCTAGATAATAATTTTATATACTTTGAAGGGGAGTACTATAAACAAACAAAAGGAGTAGCAATGGGGGCATCATGTGCCCCCATATTTACAAATATGGTTATGTTGGAATGGGAAAATAAATATCTATTTCAGAGTAAGTATTATAAGTATATATCATATTATTCTAGATTTCTGGATGATATATTCATATTATGGAATGGATCAGATGAGGTTATCAAAGAGTTTATAGAATATATTAATCAGACTAGTGAATTTTTAAAGTTTACATATAATATCAGTAAAGATGGGATAGCTTACTTAGATATATTTATAAGACATACTATGAATGGCTTCCAGTTTGAAATATATCGGAAAGAAACATTTTCGAACGGATATCTGGAATATACTAGTGATCATCCAAAACATATTTTGAAAAACATATTTAAAGGACAATGCATAAGGGTAGCAAGAATGTCTTCTAATTTAGAGGTAATGGAAAAGGAGATGGAATTTGTTACCTCTATGTTTACAAATAGGGGTTACCCTAGATGGTTATTAGAAGATGTATCTAACTACGTTAGAAACGAATGGGGTAAAAAATACCCCCCTATTTTAGGTATGGAATTTATTAATAAGAACAAGGTTCCAAATGAAATAAATTCCTTTAACAGAGTATGTGTTTTGATGTATTCACCATATAGTAATGAAATTAGGAATATTATTATCAAACATTGGAATTCATTAATAGTGGAAGATGAGGTAAAAAGTATAGTAGGCCCAAAACCAAGTTTTGTATATAAGATGGGAATGAGTATAAGAAAATATTTACAATATGGTTCAGGAGATAAAATGAACATTAATAAAAATGGGGCAACTAAGAAATGTGGGTCATGTAAACAGTGTTACGTGATTAATGAAAGTGATGGATGTAAACTGGATGATATCAATAAGACATACATTAAGTTTAAAAGGGGAAACTGTAATACAAAAAATATCATATATTTGGCAAAATGTGTATTATGTTCCGCGTTTTATATAGGGAAAACTGAGAGGCAGTTACGTAAGCGGATTTGCGAATACCTATATAAAATAAAAACCAAAGATACAAAAAATGCACTTTACAGACATATAAAAAAATATAATGAGGGACATAGTTTTAGATTTGGAATTATAGATCAGGTGTATAACTCCACTAGGGGAGGAAATTCAAAGGCAGTATTAAGTAAGAGGGAGACTGTCTGGCAAATAAGAACAGATGCAACGAGGGAACCAGGCTTAAATGAGTATATATCTATAAAACCTTTTCTTGAATTACAGTAAGGGTAGATGTAACAAATGTTTCTTTGTTGTGTAATAATTAAAAAAATATTTAATTCTAAACAATACAATAATAACCATTATGATAGCTATTAACAACTTGTAAAATATATTATCCTGTCAGGTTTAATCCAGTTTACCAGTATTTCTAATACACTAATACCTGTTTTTCCCT
This sequence comes from Protopterus annectens, assembly GCF_019279795.1. NCBI lineage: Eukaryota > Metazoa > Chordata > Ceratodontiformes > Protopteridae > Protopterus > Protopterus annectens. Next base: position 1,684,397,872 of record NC_056729.1, read on the forward strand.
CTCCCTAAAAGAGTATTGTCAAGAAGGAATGAGATATTTTTTCCTGTAACTTTATTTTAGACCCTTGTTGTTTATTTTTTCTGTAGCTTTATTTCAGACCCTTGTTGTTTATTTTTCTGTAGCTTTATTTCAGACCCTTGTTGTTTATTTTTTCTATAGCTTTATTTCAGACCCTTGTTGTTTATTTTTTCTGTAGCTTTATTTCAGACCCTTGTGCAGTACTGCTTATACAGTCAGTGTAAAACTGAGAAAGTGCCCCTCCTCCTTATACAGTCAGTGTAAAACTGAGAAAGTACCCCTCCCCCTGTAGTACTTCATCACTGTTTACCTGCTTTATGCTGTGAGAATAGAATGCATGTCAGCCCAACACTTTGGTTATACATTTATTTTATTAGGTTACTAAATAAAGCTTTCACTGTATATTACCTCTAGTAGGTATTTACACCCTCCTGCACAATTGATTTGAACTGTATATATACTATAGCCCATGTGCTGGCTGTACTTGATGCAACTGAGTTTTTTTTTTTGTCCTTTTAACATTTACTTGCAAACAGATTATAAGTGACATCTATGCACAATTGTGGCATTTTATTACAATTACCAAATAGTGTTGCCTGTAAATATTTTAACAATTATATTTTAATAACAATAATGCTTTAGAAAAACTCAAGCTACTTATCTGGCAATCAGTCTTGTTGTTTATCTTATCTTTCCAGCATTTCCTGTAACTATTCATTCAGTCTAGGAAGGTCAGAGCTCACATTTCATACTCTGTAAACTATAGTTAATTCTTTTAGCATTTTTCCTTTAATGTGATTGTGATTTGCATAACTATGCATTTATACAACATAAATAGACATTATTTTACAATTACCTTACATGGATTTCAGTATTTTTTTTTTAATTTATTTAACTATTTAACTGTCCTGCCATTAATTTTACAAAATCTGTTTGAATAATACCATCTGTGATTTTCTTTTTAAAATTCAGAACTTTAACTGTTTGGTGTTACTATATAATTATAAACAAATTGTAAAAAACAAAATAGATATTAGTTTAACCAACACATTTATATTTATATTATTTATATTTGCTGTTGTCTGCCTGTTATTCTTGTGTATTGTAACAGATGTACTCTAGATGAAAAGAACACACATGCATGTCTGTCTTGTATATGTATATCTTTATACAAGCATGTCATGTCTTGTGACTTTAAATTTTACTCATCTATTTTTATTTAATTTTATACACTAGAACAGTTTTGTTTACCTTTTGACTATGCTAATGAATGGCATTAATATGCTTTACTTTACTGTAGTACTGATAGATGTCTTGCTTTAACTGAATGAAAGTAAAACATTTAAAAAATGATTTGTCTCTATCATCCTACCATGTATGTTTAACCATTTTCAAAACATAAACATATTATAAAATATATTTCTTTTGCACAGATTAACTGTGTATGCAGGAAGTTCCCAGTCTCTGTCAGTTCAGCTAATTTATTTCCTTTATCCTGCAACTGCTGTTGAATTTCCAGTAATGTTGCATGGTCTTTCTGACATTCTTTAGTAAGCTGTTCTGCTGAATTTGAAACTCATATGCACTTTTGAAAAGATGTATGTATAACTTGTCTAAGCTTCCTGAACTCATTGTGTCTGTCTTTTAGAAGTTTACTACATTCCTTTGTAACAAAATGTACTAGGGGTTTTATCAGTAACTGATTTGACTCACATGTGATGACAGGACATAACTGTTCAACATCAGAATGTAATGGAAACACTTTACCCTTAGTTAATTCTTCATATCTGTCTTTACAGTCTATTTTTTTAGCAATATGATGCAATATTATTTTATGGCATAAACATGTGTCATATTTCACATGATTTTCTTTGAGATACAAGTCAAATATTGTAATACATTTGCATAATGCCTTACTATCAACCTGCCCTAATAAGGTTTTAAATTTACTAATGTGCTGTGTATACCAACATAGCAATTTACTAAAGTTTGGTTTACTCCTGCATGAATTATAAATAATATCCATATTAATAATAAAAAAACTGTCTTAAGAATATACAAACTGTTAACATCATCCACACTAAATATGTGACAGTGAAAAAAGTCTTACCAGTTAGCAAGAAAACAGGTGATCAGGCTGCTATTGCAGATGGCTAGAAATTTTTCAGAGTCACTTGAAAAGCTGGTGAAGCACAACAGGCAGCGGACTACTGTGCTAGTGGACATTCACCTTTTCTTGAAGAATTTATGGCACTGCGAATTTCTTGAACTAGTCTCACTCCGGATTGTAGACGTCTAAAAAACTTTACTACTGCAAGCTGCATAAACTGGAATACTTCTGTTTAGGATTTACACATACGTACAAATGTTAGTTACTGCAATTTGACTGAAATAACCCTCTGCAGGGCTTACCATCACTCCTCCTGTGTTTGAATTGCAGATTGTAGGTTCAAATGCAGGCTAGCTTGCCATTGAAAAAATTATATGGAGCTAGTCACTCAGCTGCCTCGCCATTGAAAGAATATTTTGAGCTCTCTGCTTACTGCTTGCTGCTTCTTGCTGTGGGATGGATCTGAAGTGTTCTTAAGACACTCAGTCTTGCTGGCTGGATTCTGCTAAAATTCAAAGTCTAGTTATATTTGCATTCACAGTCTGTTGCATACAGAAACTTGCAGAATATACACTGATGAGAGAATATACTTTGCAGCATCAACTTTAGAGAGCAGTAACAAATAACTTTTTACAATAAACCAAACGGAAACACGTTGCAGGCTTAAAGTACTGTTCCAACTTTACTTCTCATATAGTACAGATGATGTGAGAGATATAACATTTACCTTAGGACTTGTGTCCCTACTATACCTCTAACATAGCTGGATTTATACAGCTCTTTATATACACTTTTTAGTCATGCATAAACATATTTTTGAGGAAACATATTGTTCTGTATTCTATTTTGGAGAATTGCTTATCCTGTAGAAACAATACTAAGCTTCCTTGTTTAACAATGTCTTGTAAGAGACCAGCTTTTCTGACAGTGTGAATATCCTGTAACAGTGTCCTGATGTCCATGTAGAAAAACATATTTTTGAGAAAACACATTGTCAGAGATCAGCTTTTCTGACAGTGTGAACATCCCATATTTTATTTGGATCTTTGTATAAAAAACATCTGTTCTTGTGCCATATCCTGTTTTTCATGCAGAAAAACATATTTTTGAGAAAACACATTGTCACAGTGTCATAAACATATCCTGTTGTTTTAGGAAACATATTGTGTCCATTTTTTATATGCAGAATAACATGTCAGTGTTCTTTAAAAGCAGATTTTGCATTTTTGTTCTTGCATACATCCTGTTTGAGTCTGTAAGGGAAAAATGTCCATTCTTTAAAATCAGATTTTGTATTTTTGCTCTTGCATACATCCTGTTTGAGTCTGTAAGGGAAGAATGTCCATTCAGCAGATTCCTTTTCCAAGCCATGGTCATTTAGTATGACTGCTGATCACATATTACTAAACTTTGTTTCTGCATTTAAGCAAGCCTTTTCTTTCAGCATATTTACAACATAATTAATTTCAGATTTATATTCATAAAATCTAACAATAATCACATACAATATGATATAATCGTATGAAGTTCTATTTTTATACTTTATTTTATTTTTTACATCCCCTACCATTATATGATAATATATATAAGTTTATGCATACATTTATAGGTTCATAGGTTCATAAGTTCATAGGTTCATAGGTTCGTACTAGGCTATCTGCCCAAGGGCATTTATAAGCCTAGCCCACAGTTATTTGGCTTTCACCACCCCTTTAGTTTGAATAAAACTATGCCTATTATTTTGCTGTGCCTCTGTCAAGCAGTGACACTGAAGTAATCCCTGGGGTATATCTGCTATCCCCCATCCATTGGTCAAGATTCCTCTTGAACAAGGCCAGCGAGGTGCTCTGCCTCACATGCACCGGGATTTTGTTCCACAGCATAGGGAGTCTCTGGGTGATGAATCTGTCCCTCCAGCACGTTCTATTAATAACCGTGTCAAGGTTTAAGTCTCCCACCCTTGTGATTCTGAGGGATCTAGATTTTTTGAGGTGAAGCATATTCATCAAATCAGGGTTTGACATGGCCTTATATGTCAGGCACAGGTCACCTCTGAGCAAGCGGTATGAGACTGAATAGAGCTGGAGTTCTTTCAGTCGGGCAGCATAAGACATATTTTTGAGACCCTTTATCCTTTTGGTGAGGAACTTTTGGGGCCTTTCCAGCTGCTGCAGGTGTCGGGTCAGATACATTCTGAATGGGGCATTGTACTCAATCATAGGTCTAATGAGTGATGAGTACAGGGGGACGATGAACTCTCTTGATCTAGATGTGAATCCCTTCATGATCAGGTGGGCAATGTAGAAGGTTTTCCTAACTACTTTAGCAACATGAGTGTCAAACGAAAGGCTACTGTCAACCTGGGTCCCCAGATCCCTGATGACTTCTTCTGTGCTCAGTGGATTGCCACCTATATGGTAGCTAGGGGTAACCTACTTTTTCCCAAAGGGTATGACTATGCATTTCTTGGCATTTAACTTTAGGCCATGGCTCTGGCACCAGTTATCCGTTTCTGTGAGGCCCTTCTGAAGGATATCTGTGTCAGATGTGTTTTCGACTATGGCGCCCAGTTTGCAGTCATCTGCAAACTTTGTCAGCCATAACCCTCCTGTGTTTGCTTGTACTTCAGAAAAGTAGATGCCGAACAAGAGTGGACCCAGGACTGATCCCTGTGGGACACCACTTGTGACAGGCTTTGAGTCTGACATGGCTCCAGCAACTCTGACCCTGTGGGTTCTGTCACTTAGCCAGTTTGCAACCCATCTTGTGATGTATGGGTTTACATTCAAGCTGATGAGTTTTTCGATGATACCTGAGTGGGGTATTGTGTCGAAGGCCTTTGCCAGGTCAAGGTAGGCTGTATGGACTGCCTTTCCTCATCAATGGCCTTGGTGACTGTCTCGAAAAGTCAACCAAGTTTAAAAGGCATGATCTGCCTTTGACAAAGCCAAACTGGGTTGGATCCAAAGTCTGCAAGTTCCCTATGTCTTTATTTATGAGTTCCATTATGATCCTCTCCATGGCTTTGCAGATAAGGCTTGTCAAGCTAATGGGACGGTAATTTCCAGGGTCGGTGGAGGCACCGCCTTGTGAAGTGGGACCACAGTCACCGTCGCCACTCCTTGGGTACATATCCTGAGGTGAGGCTAAGATTAAACAGCTGTCCTAACTGCGGGTTTAATTCCTCATTGAGTTGTGGAGCACACAGCTGGGGACACCATCCGGTCCCATGGATGCTGTGTTTTTGCTTTGGAGAGCAGTTCTCACCTGGGTGTTGGAGATGTTTGGGGGCTACAATCCTCTGGTATAGATATCTCTCCTTTTGGGGGAGGGGAGAAGTTTGCACTGAACCTGTCAGCCAGTATGTTGGCAATGTGTGTAGGTTCAGTAATCTTCACATCATTTTGAACTAATTCTGAGCATATCTGGGAGTTTCCTCCTAGGTTTCTAACATAGCTAAAGAAGGCCTTATGATTGTCTTTTGAGTCCTTGGCGATTTTTCTCTCAAAATTTGCCTTGGATGATTTTATGAGAGCTCTTAGTTTTTACTTATAATGATCAAAGGTGTCTTACCTTTCAAGGATTTTGCTCTATCTTGTAGTAGCTTCCTCCTTTTGTTGTAGAGCTTGTTTATGGCTGGGGTCCACCAGACTGGACGCTTGCCTTTGGTACAAAGAGTCTTAGTTTTGTTTGGGATTGCCTGATCCATGCAGTCCTGTAGGTGCTGGTAGAAGGCATTTGTAAGTGATTCAGCGGTTTGAGTAATGTTTACCACTGGCTCAGGGGCCTTAAAGGAGACCACATTAGTTTTAGAAGTGTGAAGTCGGCTTTTGAGAAGTTTTTCACTGTGGTCCTTTTTATTTCAGGTGGGGGCGGGATGAGGACCTCCAGCGAGATTAGTTTATGATCTGATCTCACCAGTGAGGGGTATACTTCCAGTGTTGAACATTTTGATCCCATGTTCGTGATGATGAGATCAAGTATGTTTTCTCCTCTTGTGGGGATGGTGACTAGTTGTTCCATGGCATTTGAGTTTATGAACTCCAGGAACCTTTGGGCTAGAGTGTTTGGGCTTGAGTAGTGTTCCCAGTCTATATTAGGGTAGTTGAAGTCACCCAGTATGATGGTGTTTGGAGATACATTTATCCCTCCATTGTTTTCAGGAAGGCCATGTGAGGTTCCTGAGTTTGAGAGGGTGGCCTGTAACATGCTACAAATTGCAGAGCAGTCTTGCCTATGGTTAATTGCACCTGGATGGTCTCCGATGCATCGCGCGTTGCCACCAACCTTGAGGTGTGGGTGTCCTTTATGAATATGGACACCCCTCCTTTCTTGGTGTTGTCCGGATTTTGGGGCGGAACGCATGATATGAGGTGAAACCTGCTAGTGCTGGGGTGCTCTCAGGAGCCTTGAACCAGGTTTCTGTCACAGCACAGACATCGATGTTCTCCATACTGAGAAGGGCCTCGAGCGTGCATCTTGAGATTGAGACTTCTGGCATTGAGCAGCATTACCCTTAGTTTTTTACTTTTTGTGTTCTAGGGTGGTAGGTTTAGAATTTGAGCCTTGCCTAAAAAGGCACTATGGGGTGGCAAGAGCCTTTGCCAATATCCGGAAGCCTAGGGGTGACAGGTACAAGCCGTCCCTTGCGAAGCAGCGTGGCTTGTCCAGCATGTCATCCCAGGCAGACAGACATTGGATCCCCTTTGAATGACACCAGAATTTAAGCCAATTATTAAAGCTGATCATCTTATCACTGTATTGTGGCATCATTCTAGGTGAAGGTAGGATACTGCTAAAGGTCAGGGTCATACCTGCCTGGGCTACATAATCAGAGAGCTCCTCAATGTGTCTTTTCATGTAGTCCAAGGAGGTACGTCTCAGGTCGTTGACACCAGCGTGGACAATGACTGAGTCATACTTGTACCTGCTGTTGAGAGACCTGAGTGCTTGTGTTATGTGGCGGATTCTAGCGCCCGACAGGCAGCTTACTGTGACCTTCTCCTTACTCAGTCTGGTGAGCGGGACGTCAGTGTGTCTGACTATGGAGTCACCTATGACAAGTATGTTTGGTGTTGTATTTGGCCTTAAGGGCAGTGACTGCTTTGCACACTGATTTTGTTGTTTATGTGTTGTTTGTGTGGTGTATTGAGTTTGCAGTTGCTTGGGTGTCTGCTTTGGAGGCCTCTGCTGTTTAGGTAAATTTTTACTCAGAGCCTCCGAGTATGTCTTAGTGTGTTTATGTGTTTGATTCAGTGGTGTGGTTGAGTTATGTGAGACTTTGATAACAAAGTACCATTAGTAAAAATATATGATTCACGTAGTATTTTATATGTAATGGCAGGGTAGTATACTCATGTGAAGTCACATTAGATGTTACAGCAAAGTTTTATTGTAGGAACAATATGATGTTTATTTTATATTATAGTGTGTATTATATTGTATTAGTATAGTGCATATACATATATAATCTGTAAATAGAAGATTTAGATTAAGTATGTCAGGTTTCTACATATATATTAAATTTTATTTATTTATTTGTTAAATATTAGCACTTGCACTTTAAATTTGTGAAGCACATTTGGCGCCAAAAAGTTTTTAAATTAGCGTATTGATACACAGTTATTTGTTCTGATGAAGTCTGCATGCTTAGCAGATGAAAGCACTTAACGTGGATGTTACAGTTTTTGGAAGTGTTTTATTAAAGGTTTTATTCAGTCCGAGCCGGTGTCTCATCGCTGCATTATTGAACCTAGCTGACGGTCGTTACCGTCTGTTTTCTTTTCTTTTCTGGTGTTGTTCTGTGTTTGACGTTCCACACAGAAAGTGCCACAGCTGAGAATTGAGCAGGAGAACCTCTTGCTGTGAGGCGAAAACACAAACCGCTGCAACATTGCACTACCCAATGCATAATGTTCTATTTTAAACTAGTCTAAACTGCTTCCTGGACTCAAGGGTACATCATTTGGTTCCCTTCGCCTCCATTTGCCAACTGTATAACTTTGAGCAAGTCACTTAACCAGGCAATGCTCCTAGCTCCCCCATTCAGTGAGATTACCCAGATAAAAGAATAGATAGAATAAATAAATAAAAATAAATAAATACCAATCTGCATACATTACCAGATGTATAACAGCTTTATTGCTGTATGTATAATAACCTATAATATGTATAATGCATAATGTATAATCCTAAATTCAGGCCTTCCTCCTATCATGCCTGGGCTACTCCAGACAGCAAATATATGTATAACAAATTTACTGCAACACCCCCCACACACACACACACACACACACACACACACACACACACACACACACACACACACACACACACACACACACAGCTCCTCTTCCTAAGAATCATATGAAACACAAAGCTATTGATCAGAGGCAATGTATGCTTTGCCAATAACCATGCTCATGTTCTACTTACCTTTTCAAAAAGGGCACGGCCTATAAGGCCTGCAGTATATATCAGGATACTCATACAATTGTCTAAGCTATATTTGAAGGCAGTTTGGAAAACACAATTCTTGGCATGCAAAGGAAGTTTATTCCAGAGAAAAGCAAGTCTCTGGGGGATGAACCTATCTCTCTATTTAGTTTTAGTTATTCTCTGATGTAGATGCAGAGCTTAACAAATCATGAAAAAGGAGGTCTCAGATAATGGGATTCCTGAAGGTATAGAGCAAGGAGTAGGTCTCTGCTCGATAGTCTATATGACACTGAGTGCAGAGAGAGTGACCCCAACTTTTCCTGATAGCTAAATTTTTGAGGTTCAAGACTGTTTTTGTTAGGAACCTCTGCAGTCTTTTGAGATTTTTTTTTATTTTTTTATACGTCTAGTAAGATACATGACAAAGGGTACATTATATTCTATAATGGGTCTAATCAGGGTAGAGTATAGGGGAACAATAACTTCCTTTGTTTTGGAAAAGATGTCCTTGATGATTAATTGTGATATATAGGACTTACTGACAATGCTTACTACATTGTGATCAAAGGAAAGGGTGCCTTCTAGCCAAGTACACAGGTCTCTGAGGATAGGCCCATTGGAGAGTGGGGTGTCATTTTTGCAGTAGGTGGTATCTATTTGCTGTTGACTTGACTGAGTGGGATGAAGCCACATTTAATCCGAGCCCTTTCTTAGTGCACCTTTTTAACATGATTGCTCCACTTAAAGGAAATTTGTATCTTTTGTTAATTAGACAACAACTCTCAGCCTGCAGTCATCAGCAAATTTAGACAGGGATTCTTGTCAGTGTTGAGATCAGAAAAATACATGCCACAAAGTAGGGGTCCCAATACGGAACCTAGGGAATGCCACTGATCACCCTTTCCTTAACTGAAAAGGCATCATTGACCCTGACAACATGTGTTTGGTCCTTGAGCCTGTTTGGAATACATTTTATTACATAGGGATATATGTTTAAGGCTGTTAGCTTGTCTGCAATTTCACCATGTGATATGGTATCATATGCTTTTACTAGATCCAGATAGGCAGTGTGAACTGTGTGGCTATTGTCCACAGCCTGCATGATCTTTTCAAAGAAGTCCACAAAACTGAGAAGGCATAGCCTGCCCTTAAGAAATCCAAGTTGTTGCAGTTTGAACCTGATTAAATTCTTAATGTCCTGGTTTATGAGGTCAGTGATAATGTATTCCATGGCTGTGCAGACAACACTAGTAAGATTAATGGGTCTCATACCTCTCAACCTGGAATCATAAAAACTCTATGCTGATTTACATAAAATTAGCATACATAATTATGTAAACCTGCCCACTCCAATGGAATTCTGGGGTGCCAACTTTTAAACGCAAACTGAACAGACAAAATATTAAACACAAAATAAACAGAACAATGGTGTTTTATTGATATTAATGTTTGAACTTGTATCAAACTTTGAACTTGTACAAAACTAAAATACAACATTCTTTTATAAAAATAAAATTAACTGCTTCTACACCTGCTGTTAAGACTACTTTCATGATTCATCCTCCAAATTATCACTATAAAAGTAGATGCATTCAGCCTTCATCTTTAAAGTAGCTTCTCACAAGTTCTCATAAGAAAAGCAAGGTTTTTCTAAAGGCTACTGATCACACCTTTTAAACATATGCATATTTTTGTTAGCTCATAATGATTCAGAATAGCCAGACAGATTGCTCATACTCATAGCTCTCAATCTCTTACAGTAGGAAATCTGACAAAGCCACAAATAATGGGGGGAACAAAACAAAGTCATACAAATAGTGGCACTTTTTAAATATTGCTCTTCCAAACTTAGAACATTGACAAAATAACAGATTTTGCATAGCATGAATTTTCTGAAGGATGAAGTCTGAAAATTAAATGTTACGTCTGCTGCCCTAACTGCCATCATTCTTTTCAAATGTTGGTCACGTCCCAAGTTAATACAACTCAACAGCAAGTTAAATTCTTTACATTTCACTGATCCACACAACTGGCTCTCTCAGATTATGTATATATTAAATCACATGGAGAAATCACAGAAAGAATATTGTTGTTCCCCTGCTTTTTCTGCTATTTGCTACAGACAAAAGTAGGAATATCCATCCCACTGACATCACACAAAATAAGGAAAACCAAGTTTATACAAGTTACGCAGTACTAACAGTCAGTCCAAGATAAAGACCTGGAAAATACATTCAAAGAAAATACAAAAGCAACTAAGGATTTGACAAACAACTCTTTTTGAATCTCTGATGGTGGTTCAGATACAAGTCAAATGAGAAAAGAGGTATAACATTTTGGACCACAGATAAAAGACATGAAGCCCAACAATGCGGGCTGTTGTAATTACTTTCCATTTGTATTTCTAATTATAATGAACCCAAGTAAAATGTTGGCTCCCTTGACATGTTTCAAATTAACATATGTGTCATGTACCAGAAATAAAGGTCACCTTTAAATTGTAATAATTTATTTCTTTATTTTGTTTACTTTTTGCTCTGCAAAGAGGAAGAAGCATGTGTGGGTCAGTGAGGAATACTATTCCAAAACACATACACACAACACAAGCACACCAAACAAACAGCAATCCACACACATACACCTAAACTCTTACACCTAACCCTACACTAAACTCTACATACACCACTAACTATCCACTTACCTTACCCCAAACCCTAACCTTAAGGTCCGTCACTATCGCACAGTCACCTCACCCGTGCCCTAACCCTAACTCACCAATCCCACCCTAACCCTCACATCCACACAATCGCACACTTACCTGAACCCGACACGTAACTTTCCACCACAGTGCTGAAAATACTAAAGCAACAGAAATGGACAACCGAATTCTTTCCCTAGGAAAAAAATTGGTTTTCTGTTTCTTCGATATTTTCAGCATTCGCTGAAAACGGGTCGATATTAGAACACTCAAAATTTTGAATGTTCGGTGTTCTAATATAGACCCTTTCTGGGATTGGTTGTTTGAACCCTTAGTTGGTAGTGCTTCAGAATTGTTACACGGTTTCTACTGGAGCTGTTTTTTTTTAATTTTTTATATCTGTAAGTAACCTTGTGTATTCTGTTATCGGTCTGAAAAAGTGAACTTTGTCTCCAAGAAAGCACTTACCTGTTTGTTACGTATGTTAGTAGCTTTTGTTTTATTAAAAGTGTGTGCTTCAGCTGTGGTGACTGGAATCCTTTTATTTGGAATTTTATTGTTTTTGTTGGTTTTCTGGTTTTCATCTCACCACTCAACTTTGTTTTGCTACTAAGCATGAAAGATCTGAAAAAATAAAATAGCTTCTACTTTACTAGCATTTGAACAACTAAGAACCTAAAAATCACGTAACAAATCAACTAAGAACCTAGCAAAGTAACATCACCAAAGATAAGAAAACCTATTCCTCATTCAATCAAAACATACACACTAGTAATGCAAAACTGTTCTGGGCCTCAGTCAATAAACTGTTAAATCTAGGACAACCTACAGAGCCAACACCAAGCACACAGAAACAAAATAATACAATAGCAAATCAATTCAGACGCACTTTATACAGACAGTTATTAATCAACCTGGCAAGTAATCAATCAATTGATACCTCTACTCAATCAAATCAAATAACCTCCTTCAACATTTCTTCTTCCAGCCAGTTCCCACAGATACCATCAAAAAATAACTTAAAAATTAAAGCCCACCACAACTACCCTTGCAATCTAACAGAAAATATCTTAAAATAACAGCTGAAGCTATTGCATATCTAGATTCAATTCCTAAAAATGGAATCACATCTGAAAATAAAGTGCCCTCGCTATGGAAAAATCATTTATTATTCCACTACACAAGGCTGAAGTCAATAAAAATCTTTCAAAGTACAGGCCAATTGCCATTTTATCTCCCCTGGCAAAAAGATTAGAAGAATGTATTCTTACACAACTTCTCAGTTTTCTAATAGTTGTCCTCATCACAGCACAACTAGTGCGTTGCTGAATTTTGTTAATACTGTCAACACCCATAGAAATACCAGAAGTCTAATCTCTATCATCTTCCTAGTCTTATCAAAAGCTTTTCCTACTATACAACACCAGAAACTCTTGTATAAATGAATCCCCTCTTCACTGCAATGGTTCCATAGCTACCTCTCCAACAGAGCATAAGTAGTGAAATGAAAAAGTGATTTCTCCACCTTCTTCCCAGAAAGTATTGCTGTCCCACAAGGATCTAGACTAGACCCCATACTTTTGAACATATTCATTATGACCGCTACACTGCTACAAAAAATGCTACCCTGGTCCAATACCTTGATGATTTGTCCTTAATCTGTACTTCCAAGTCTCTCTCTAAACTTCAAGACCTTACACAACAATCCATTTTATCAACTGAAACATGGTTAAAGGAGAAGAACATCTAAAAACTGAAAAAAAACATATGTTTTTCAGCATATCTTGAACTTTTCTTCATTACTAATGCCTTTGTATCAAATATTATTATTTTCTGAAAAGAACGGAAAGGGGACCTCCATGGGTAACATGACTGTTTTACACTCAATGCCTTCATTTTCTTTATGTCATTTTAGAGGGCCAGGGAGAAATCCCTGTGATTTGGGAGGGTGGCCTAATGGTTAAGGTGTTTGCCTTACAAACACAAGGTGCAGGGTTCGAGTCTCACAAGGGATAATTGTCTAAGCTTAAAATGGTTTACAAGGGCAGTTAGCTTAGTAAGAATTTGTGTCATGTCATGTCTATGTCATGATGAGAGGAGCAGTTACTGTGAGTTTGTCTATCAGCAGCTTAAACAGTACTTTGACTGCCTACTTTTGACTGTCAGCATCAAAGCACATTTTAATTACTTCCCCTTCTTGTGATTTTTATTAGTAGCTGTTTCTGATGCAGCATTTTAAGGATTGTTGGAATGATAGGCTTTGAAATGTAGCTGGGTTAACTGATCTTTTCAAGGCAACAGCTCTATATCCAAATGAGAGAAATCTGAGCCTGTAATTAATAGGTGTTACCTAGGCTAAGATGATTTGTGTTGCATTCGCAGTTTTTAAAACTGTAGCTAGACTGGATCTTTGATGTTAGTCTTCCTTCCCCAACTCACTGACTTGTCAATAAAACACTGCCTGCAATACAAAAATACTATAAAAACACCATGTACTTTTACAGAAAATGCAGTGTAGAAGAATGTAAAATCAAATACTGAGAGAAAAGAAGAAAAGTAAGAGGAAACAGATTATATAACACGAGGAAGAAACTGTTCTGCAAAAGCAAGAGGCATGTCACTCTGCAGAGGAAGAGATCCCTTCTAAGCCTAAACAAGAAAATCAGAAATATTGTAAAGTCTTGTAAAGCAAATTATGAAACTAAAATTGAAATCCCTAGCCAAAGATAATCATAAGGCATTCTTTAACTAGAATTAAACAATTTATAATTTGTTATAATAATAACTTAATAATAATAAACTTTAATTTATAACAATGCCTTATTCTTTAACTAGAATAAGGCATTGTTATACAAGATTATTGGTCTTGTCTCCCACTTGACCAATTTATTCTGTTCTAATCTTTTTACCATTTTGAATGTTTGCTACTATTTATTTCTTTATTGTATTATACAATTTTCTTTCTACTAACAAAATAGTTTACTAACAATGGAGATTTTCTCCCTGGGCCCCCCACTGAAAAAGGGTTTTATGCCCATTCGGACTCTCCCAGTAAACACATGTAAACTAAATAAAATAAAAATAAACTACATCAGAAGTCTAAAAGGGAATGTCCAGCTCTGTGTTGAACTGGTTGTACATGGGATCACTCATACTACACTGGAGGAAATCACCAACCTGCTAGTTGACAGATTCAGTGCAAACTTCACCCCCCCCCCCATCCCCACCTACCATATCCCAAAGCATACCTGACACCAGCCATCTGGCAAGTATCTCTAGAGAATAGGTCATCTCTGTAATCAACAAGGCCAAAAACACAGTCTCACTGAGGCCGGATAATATCCCGGGTTGTTTACTAAACAATCTAAGACAAGACTTATCTGACCCACTTGGTGTTCTCTTTAATCATAGCTTGAGAAATGGCTATGTTCCTGCAGAATGGAGAACAGCAGCAGTAATCCCCCTGCACAAAGGGGGGGCCATCAACTGACCCTGGGAACTATAGATCTATATAGGTCTAACCAGTCTCATCTGCAAGACTATGAAAGAATTATCATGGACCTTATCAACAAGGACATAGGCAACCTCCAAATACTGGACCCAACCCACGTTGGCTTCATTAAGGGTAGATCATGCTTATTAAACCTGGTGGACTTCATTGAGAAAGTCACTAAAGTCATGGATGAAGGTAAGACAGTGCACACTGCCTGTTTCGACCTTGTCAAGGCTTTTGACACAATTCCCAACACTGGCATAATTGAGAAACTCTCCCAGATAAGGATTAACCCTTACGTTACTAGATGGGTATCCAGTTGGCTCACTGGCAGAACTAACTCTGTTAAAACTGGTGACTCCACCTCCAGCAGTAGACCCATCACCACTGGAGTACGACAGGGGTCTGTGCTGAGCCCCTTACTGTTTGGCATTTATTTCTCAGAAGTCCAGGCCAAAGTAAACAGCCTTTGGCTCACCAAGTTTGCTGATGACTGCAAAGTGGGAGCAAACATTGAGTCCCCCAATGATGTCAACATATTACAAGAAGGGCTAACAAAAATAAATGATTGGTGTCAAAGTCATGGTCTAAAACTAAATGCAAAAATAAAATGCATTATTATTTCCTTTGGCAAAACAGAATTCCCTACAAATTACAATATTACAGAAACATGGCCTCAAGCTGAATACCAAAAAATGCATCATCGTCATCCCCTTTGGGGAGAGTGATATCCCCATAAATTATCACATTAATAACAATGTCCTAAGCACGCAATCAGTTGTGAGAGATTTGGGCACCCAGGTTGATAGCAACCTGCCTTTTGACCACCATGTTGCTTCCGTTGTAGGGAAAGCCTTCTACATGACCCACCTCATAAGTAAGGGTATCTCATCCAGGGACAAGGAGGTCATAAACTCCTTGTATTCATCCCTTATAATGCCCATTATTGAGTACAATGCCCCTTTCAGCATGTACATCACAAAGCACATGCAGCGGCTGGAGACACCACAGAGGTTCCTCACCAGGATAATCCAGGGCCTCAAATATCTACCATACACAGATAAGCTAAAAGCCATATCCCTCTACTCAGTTTCATACAGACTCCTTAGCATACCTTTCAACATGGAAACATCAAAAATCTGGACAAGGCCCATGAAAAATAGGTACAAATCTGTACACTGATTAACGTAACATTTGCATACATAATTATGTAACCCTACCCACTCCAGTAGAATTGTGGGATACCAACTTTCAAATGCAAACTGAAGAACAGACAACCAAAATATGGCATCAGATTCCCCCTGCAGCTATTCCATTGTCCCATTACCTGGCTATTTCACCCCATTGACCATAAACACTAATGTGCGCATGCATACTGCTTTACTTCTACAATGATTATTTGGATTTTACTTTTACATTTTATAGCACAATGCACAAACATTAATAGATATCTGCTAAACAAAGTAATACTGTCTCACAATGAAAATAGAATTGGCATTAAAACTTCTCTGCCCTTGAAACTCACATTCATTGAAGCAGCATTGAAACCCACACCACATTTAAAGAAAATGCATCTGGCCAGTGGTAGATAAAGATTACCTTTGGGCTGTTTTCAAATCATAGGCCTATTCCACACAAAACAAGAAACATACATGCGTTCTTTGATACACCTTCTTGACTTTATTAAATCATATTCCTTGTATAATAATACATCACACTTGTTAGACTTAAGTTAGAGCTCATTTTAAATGTATTGTTTGAACATTTTTCCAGTAGGCAATGAAACAAAATGCATGAACCAATAATGACAAAACTCCCCAATTCAGAACATTTCCATCATAAAAGTCTACTTACACACACACACACACACACACACACACACACACACACACACACACACACACACACACACACACACACAGACACACACACACACACACACACACATTATATACATTTATATAAATAGAATGACAGTAGTGTAAGCCATAGGCATTTTGCATAGCTTCTCTCACTTATTTTCAATTTCAGTTTTTTTTGGGGGGACAAAGGGCCAAAAACCAGGGACACATTTTAAACATTGCTTGTATAAATTTGGAAAGTTGCTAGAACAAAATGTGTTACTACCATGCATTTCACTGCCAAGTCTTGAACCCAGGACGCTGTGCATTAGAGTCAGAGCAACATACCACTATGCCAAATCAGCAGTTTCCTGAAAGATAGTCTGCAACTTAAATGGCTATCATTTACTGAATTCAGTTCTCACTTCTCACTGCAGCTCTTAACCTCTTAGCACGAAAAACCTAGACAAAACCAATAATGAGGGAATACATAATTCAGTTCTCACTTTTCACCATAGCTCTCAATGTCTTAGCACAAAAAACCTGGACAAAGCCAATAATAGGGAATACAGCCCCAAAATAGGGACAAATTTCAAATACTGATCTCATAAACCTAGAAATTTGCTAGAATAAAAGGTTTTGTGTTAATGTATTTTTTGAAGAATATGAAGTCCGAAATTCAAATACCTGTCATTGTTTAGTGACTTCAGTCCTTCAGTGATTTGCCACAAGTACCCTGAAAAAAAACACAGATTTAATGAGGAACAGAACAAAAATATAAGGCATAAATTCACAGGTGGTGGTGGCTAGGGACTTTAGGCTCTTTTTACCTTGTATCCAAGGTACAGGGTTTGAGCCTGACTACCTCTAGCCACCAGGTGTATTTACCTGGCACACACACACACTTCAGATACCTGTCTTCTAAATAGGTACACAGATTAATACTAGACTAATTGCCCTTGTGGGCCATTTTAAGCCTAGCCAATTACCCCATGTGAGAATCAAACTCTGCACCTTGTGTCTACAAGGTAAACACCTTAACCATTCTGCCATTCCCCCACCCTAATGACAGACAAATAATACTGTTCAAATAATAAGAGTGCCTGATTCCTGAGTGCAGAAATATGAGCATCCTAGGCTAATATGAGTGTAAAATCCATCACCCTGGGCCAAAAATACAAGTGCAGAAATAACTTTGGTTCAAAATATGAGCGTCTGACTCCTGAGTGCAGAAATAAGAGCGTCCTGGACCAATACGAGTGTAAAATCCATCACCCTGGGCCAAAAGTTAAAAACTCCAATACTTTAAGTAAGCTAGTCCCATTCTCGCGCTTCCCGATCTGTAAGCTAGTTTCCGTCTTATGCTTGCAGATTCCTTCTCTCGCTTGCAGATCCATTCACATCAAACACCAGAAATGCATGCCCTTGAGCTCAATTCTAACAGACTAACGGACCTGAAGTCATCACTCACATGATGACATCAGCTCAAAACAATGAAAGCAAAAAATAAAATAAAAATAAAAAGCTGGGAAAAAAAATCAGAAATGAAGGGGTGCCACTCAGGAATTGTGGCACCCCATTATTTGGACCCCAAAACTCAGTAAAAACTGAGTAATGCAGGACAGTTGGGAGGTATGCTCATCAGAGGTGACCTCTGTCTGGCATACAAGGTAATCACGGACCCCACCTTGATGGGACTGCTGCATATTTGCAAGTCAAGCTCCGCTCGAGTAACCCGCACGTGCGGCCTCAACCTGGTCTGTGGCATCAACAAGACTTATTGGCGGGACAGATTTGTGTCCCAGAGACTCCCCCATCCATGAAATAGACTCCCGCTCCACATCAAGCAGAGTACCTCTTTGCCCCTTTTTAAGCACAACCTAGATAACTGGATGGGAAAAAGAAAATATACCCTTGGGATTCCACCCATGTCCCTGCTGAACAGGGCCATTGGGTGCTTATTTGTCTAAACATGGGATAAACTCTTGGCTAGGCTTATAAGGGCCTCAGGGCCAATAGCCTAGTAACCTCCTATGATCCTATGATCATATTGACAGCACCCTCCTGAGTTCCAACCCAGTGGTGCGAGACTTAGGAACACAGGTTGATAGCAATCTGAACTTTCACCACCAAGTTTCTGCAGTGGTAAGAAAATCCTTCAATATAGTGCACCTCATAAGAAAGGGCATAGCATCCAGGTCAAGGGATGTTAATAAGTCCACTGTACTTGACCCTTATCAGACCACTAATAGAGTATAATGCATCCTTTAGCATGTACCTCACCAGACACCTGCAGCAGCTGGGGAGACCTCAGAGGTTTCTCACTAAAAAAATAGAGGAACTCCAAATCATGACTTACATGGACAGGCTGAAAGCCCTGTCACTTTTATAGGCTGCTGAGAGGTGACTTGTGCCTAGTCTATAGGACAATCTCCAATCCTGCCCAAATGAAAATGCTATACATCCACAAGTCAAATGGCACAAGAGTCACTCGCTTTAGGGATTCCACCCTAACTTGTGACATTAACAAAACATTCTGGAGAGACAGATATGACTCCCAGAGACTTCTGCTTCTCTGGAATAAACTTTCTATTCACATAAAACATGGATCCTCACTGACCCTATTCAAATGCAACCTAGATAATTGGATGGGAGACCAGAAATTTGTCCCTGGGGTGGCAACATGTCCCTCATGGACAGGGGTAGCCAGTGTTGATCACAGACCCACTCTGTGCATAAATTAATTATGCGAACTCCCCAAAATGAACAAATAGGGATATTTCAGATTAACATGGCTAGGCTTGTAATGGCTCTAGGGCCGCTAGCCTAGTAACCTCCTATGAACCTAGGAATCTAAGAAAATATTTCTGTCTTTGGGACACTCAGAGTTTGATTAAAGGAAAAACAACCAATTTGCAATAAGAAAAACAAAACCAAGTATATATTGCGCGTTGTTCATTTGCATCTGAAAGCTAAGCTTGAAAGCCTTGCTTAGTTCAGACTCCAGGCTACACTCTTTATCTGAGGTGTGATGCTGGCAATCTGGTACTCATAAGTCACATTTAAATGTTAAAGAGCCACTGTTTTTTTAGTGGTCCTGTACTTGTAATAAGTGACCAGACCTAATTATTCTGCCACTCTAACTAGCCTTCATGATGTAACAGATGATGAGACAAATTCAGGAAAGAAAGGCAAACTAAATTAAGTTCAGACATAAAAGAAATGTAATAATTATTATATTATTTTTGTATCTATATGGCATGTTTAGCGCTATATTATGGAGAAGGAAAATCACTTTTTGGAAAGAAAAACTTTACTTTTAGATTGAGTTCTTTAAATAATTGATAAGTACTTCTAAACCCTAAAAAAAAACTAAATTACTGCTCTTCACCCTAAAACATATCACTGCCAAAACAATACTATTCACTATCGTCTCTACCAACAACACCATGATAGAACAAGTAAGCCACACAAAACTGTTGGGTGTCATCATTGATGACCAGTTGAAAAAAATCATCAAAACCTATGTACATTATACAGAGTAAAAACCTACCTCATCAATGTAGCCAAAAGACATATAGCTTTTACTTTCTACTGCCATCTCTTCTTTTTTCTGGTCCAGTCTTCACTAATATGTCTGACAACTGTCCAAACTTTAGCCATGTTATAATAAAATAGCCAAATATGCATTAAACTATAAAAGTAGAACACACCACTTACTAGCCCTTAGACAATTAAACTGGTTGGAAGAGCTATCACATCACTTAGCTCTTTCTCAGCTAACTACAATACAAAGCCTTTTCTACAAGCCAGACCATTCTCCAAACCTTAAAACTTTATACAACACTACCACTTAACAGACTCTTATGCTCTTAAGGAAATTATTAATCAGTAAAACCAAAACATCTAATACTTCAGATGACTTTTATTCAAATACTATAGCTAAGCTATTGAAGCACATCCCATTACCTCTAAAAGACAATCAGAATGCAAACTAATTTAAAACACAAGTAAAACTTCACCTGTTAAATAAAGAATCTGCTCCTGTATATTTCCAGGGTAAATAGCATTGCTATCTCCAGTTTACCGTATTGTCAAACAATTTCTCTTTGCTCAAAATTCTATGCCCCACAACCAGCCTTCATCAATACGTGAACAGTGTTACATCTCCCAGCAGCAATATACATAGTTTTGTGACACTGCTCACCCCCACCTTTATACTTTACTATAAACATTATGATATAAAACTGTCTCTGAAACTGCTTTATATCTCACCTCTTAACTACAATATTAACATTTTCTGCTCTACCTCTTTCCTTTATTCACCTCCGTTTCATTGAATTTCTAAGCACTAGTCATCTGTTCTGTTATCTGTATTGACAAACTAACTAATGCACCTGTTCAAATACTCAACATTCAACATCTACTAATGCACCAGTATTTATAACACTGGACCATGTGTAAGGGTTGGGATGGTGGCTTAATGGCTAAGGTGTTTGCCTTACAAACACAAAGTGCAGGGTTTGAGTCTCACAAGGAATAATTGGCTAGGCTTAAAATGGCTCACAAGGACAGTTAGCTTAGTACTGAATTATGCAAATCCAGAATACCGAGAGATGTAGTTACCAAACTCTCATATTCTCCATTATCACCTGAAACTGTTGCTACTACTAAACAAGATAAAAGTAAAAGGATTTGCGTTATCACTGAGCATGTCTTCCAGCCTTCCCTTATTTTGTCTGAAAAATTTGCTCTGTAATTCATAATAATACATCCTAAAACTCGTGATTTAGGGAGAAAATGAGGTGAGTTTCATGGCATTTAATAAATAATGTCAATCAATGTCATGTTTATTTAAATGTATTTTGTTAGACAAAAATACAGTATTCTCTTTGCATAACTCTAGAAATGCAGCCATATTAATGCAGGCCTTCACAGTTTGCATCCAGTGTCAATTGTAAGAAATTGATAAGACTGTAGAATATTGGAAAGAACTGGAAATAATTGGAAGAAACTGGAATGAGATTAGAATGAATGTCTTTATCCAATTACTCAAACTTGTGCTGAACAAGTGCCAGTCTCTTTTTTATGTGTCAAATCCTCTTGTACCTTTCTTGTACCTTTCAGAATAAAAGTATGCATACACTGTAGTTCAGTTAAGAATGGTTTATTATGTACAGTGGAAGTAGATGTCAGTGATATCTGAATTAAATCATAATGTCAGCAGATTTTGAACTCATTATAAAGACTTTAAATTATTTCTATACTCAGAATGTCAAATTTTACTGTCTCCAGTAACAGTACTGATAGTTATCTCCATAGTTTCTGCACATATATTCTGATAATTATGTCCTTATTCGCTGAAAATACCTGCCAGCTCATATTCTCTTACTCTGTCAACTTCATATGTTTCTTGTACTAATATTTTAGAAAGCACTCATGATTATTTCTGGGTACATCCCTTATTCTGGTGGTAAGAAAGAGGTTAACAGCTATTATGATTGAGAAAGCTGACCAGCTAGTGCATATTTTATTTTTATTTATTTATTGACATTTGATTACTGGGAAAGTCCAACTGCGTAGTAGCCCATTTTCAGTGGAGGACCGGGGGGATAAACTTCAAAATGTAATATCTCTCAAATGTCCCTGATTTTGCCTTGTTACATTTTCCCTGTCCCTCATAAAATGCTCTTTTATTTATTTTCAGATAAATCACTGATGATTAGTTAGCTATTGAGACTTTCATATTATTTTATGTAAGAAAAAAGATATGTTGATGCTAAACCTGATTTGTTAACCTTTTTATGTAACTTTAAAGAAACAGAGTTACAAACAATTATATGCAGCAGCTTCTAGATATTACGCAAACTGCCATAACATTTTGAGAGCTGCACAAAAACACTGTTGTGGTCCAGTGTTCTTCATTATCATCAGCTTTATTTTATATGCATGTGTAAATGCTAATGTATATAATAACTT
This sequence comes from Protopterus annectens, assembly GCF_019279795.1. Taxonomy (NCBI): domain Eukaryota; kingdom Metazoa; phylum Chordata; order Ceratodontiformes; family Protopteridae; genus Protopterus; species Protopterus annectens. The sequence goes on from NC_056729.1 coordinate 1,684,420,449, forward strand.
AATATCTACTCATGTATATTACTGAATGTCTGTTTAAAATGTTTGTAATATGTTGCAGGTTTTCTCTCCCAGGCTTCTGCTGAAAAGGGTTTTTTGACTAAACTCATTTAGTCCAACGCAGTAAACAAAAGCAAAATTAAATTAGAATAAAATACAATAAAGAAAATCACAGAAAACCAGTGTCATGAAGTATGCAAAACATTGTTTGCTTGTGCCATCTGCTGGCTGTCAGGTAGAATTTCACCTACTTGTGACATTGTGTGTCAACTTCTTAATGCAAGAAATCTGGACAAAACCCTAAAAATAGGGGTAGATTTTAATTATCACTTTTATAAACTTAGAAAGTTGCTAGAATAACAGGATTGTGTATTAGCATGCATTTTCTGAAGGTTATGAAGTCTGAAACTCAAATGACTCATTTAGTGACTTCAGTCCTTCCTCATTTGCCAGAATACCACAAATTTTATGAGGAACATACTAAAAATATGATGTAAAAATATGGACATTCTGCAAAAATCTGGACAGTTGAGAGGTATGTAGTGTGTCTTTGTCTTTCATTACATTGTGAAGTTTATTGTTTTTATGTTGGTGCAGGCAGCAGGGGATTAGAGAAATAATTTAGCTTATTACAAAATATTGTACAGAAACATGTCAGGAGCTGCAGACGTAGCTGAGTAGTCTTTGCTTAATATAAAATTCATATGGATTAGGAAAGAAAAATTCTAAGTATGTTACCACATGATGCATATATTTGTATTTTGATCTTCTGTGCCCCAGTGAGAGGCATTTTGGACAGCTTTGTTTTCTTACAATTAAAGAGTATAAGCTCTTTGCTTTTACAATTTTGTTTTCAAAAGGCTGTCAGCAACAAAAATAAGCTACTGGTTTCAAAATTTCAGGACACTACAGACTGATAACAAAAGACAGCTGCTCTGTGACCCACAATCTCCTCGTTGTAGCCTTGTCATCTTCTGCATCATTACCACTAGGGTTTGTGTCCTATCATTTTATTGTATTTTATTTTATAACTTTTTACTGGGTAAGTCTGCTACACTGCAGTGGTGGTGCTGCAGTAGCATTGTCGCCTCACAGTTAGACGTTGCCCATTCAATTCTCAGTTAGAGCGTCTTCTGTGTGGGCGACATGCGTGAATGGGCATTCCTTCATTGAAGGTTGTGCGTTAGGCCCAGCAAGCCAGCACGTAAAACTCTACTGCTAATCATTAGCGGACCGGAGTTCCTCTGTGGCGACCCCTAACTGGGAAAAGCCGAAAGACACAAACAAACTGGGTAAGTCTGCTAGAAACAACTGCATTACTTTAGGAGTGACACAGAAACATTGTCTGGTTATATAACCTCCTCAGAGTCTCACAGTTTGCAAGCAGTGAATAAAAAAGATCAAATGGGATACATTATGCAATATAAACCTTGTTAACTGTTCATAGCCTTAGAGCTTTATGTTAAATTTCCAGAGAGAACAAAGGTGGCACTTACTGTTTTAGTGCTGTAGAATGTTCCATAGTTTCCTTCTAGCCCCATGCAATGTAATTAGCCACCTGGTTGTTTTTATTTCAGTATAAGAAAGTGAACATAACAGGAAACATGCAAAAGACTATGGTATTGCAATTCCCATGCTTAACTTTTTAAAACACATTATTTCTGTTTTTAGACACAGACAGGTAAAGACTAATGACTGTACAAGTTCTGTTGGGCCATTCACTTCACCATCTGCTGCTAGCCAACTGATGTCATAAAGGAGCCAGGTCATTGTCCAAGGCAGCGGAACCAACAGGGTCCTTAATGCATCCCTCTATCTGATCTCTGAGTGACCTAGATCCATTCTGAGATGTGGTCTGATGGCATGGAGATAAATGGGGAAGTGATGCAGCAATCATCCACATTTTTTTATTTATCTGTTTGCCAGAAAAGATGGCATGGGCACACAAGGGCTTCTTCGGTGGTGTCCCAGCACTTTTGGTCTGAATAAGTGACTTGTTCAGAGTTTCACTGTATACAACTAGTGACTGAAAGAAATAAATCCTAATCTGAGTTTGTAGAGTGACAGGTCTGGGGAATAAGCTCAAGCCCGATCATGCATTGAGAAGCTTTATTCACTGGCTCCCATCTTAGAACTTGAAGGTGCTCATATAGCTATCCAATTCCTTCTTAAAGATAGGAAAGACCACCAAAAAATACTCAGAATGTGTGCAGTGGTGGACAACATTATGCATGCATTAGGGTTGCTGACATGATGTAACCAAAACAACCTTTATTGACCACTCCTATTTACAATGTGCATTAGATATCACAAAACTAAAGCACCAATATGATGATATTGGATGGTGCAGTAATCATCATTTATATACATGTCAGGGTGCACATAGTACACAACCGTGGCAATGCATTTACTAGAGATATATCTTTCCTGGCTGGTACAACAAACATACTGGCCATAATAGCGAGGTGAGTGGCCATGATGTGTGCATGGAGAAGGAAGACCAATGTGCACCACCACCAACACATCTGCAATGTCAGAGTATATCCCGATGCTGATTGCTGATGGAGCTACCTGGTCAAGAGGAGTGTCACAGTGTGATGTATTCCAGTGGGAGAGTGGTGTGGCTATGAAAAAGCTGATGTGGTTAAGTGTGTGCCATGATACCGTGTCACATGGTTTACAAAATATATGTGACACTGCTTATGGTATTCCTCCTGGCAACAGCCAAGGTTTGCATGGCATCTGTCAATGAAACCCAAAATTCCGAAAGTACATAGGACCCAAAATTTAACTGCATTGGCCAAATCAATCTATAGCACACCACAAAAATGTCCAGCACTTTTAAAATGAAAAGTCTCTGTATTAAATAGATCATTCAAAATGCACTCGTTTTACAGACAACAGCAATGGTCATGAGAATTTATAAATCTCCATACGCAAATGGGCATAATCAAATAGACCAACCAGAATAAGGGGCAAATCAAACTGAAGATTGGCTTGACTGAATAATTTGTTGGATTTTGAATTAATTGCTACTCTGTGTAAGAGACAATTTCTTTCTGGTATGGGTGAAGGTGTCACTACACGCTTATAAACTGCGGCCACTTTGCTGGCTTGTTGTACAAGGACTTAGAATTTCCCTTGGCAGGGATATTGTGCTACTGCGAGTTAGTGGAGTGGATGTAATCTGCTTGTGAGGTGTCCTGCCAGTGGAGGATTTGTGTTATGCCCAGCTATGGTTTGTGATGGCAGAGTATTGTACACTTGCAGATGCAGGTGAGGACAGTATATCCTGCAACCCCCCCCCCCCCATGGCCACCTCTAGTTTGTACCCTACCCTAATACCTGACAATACCGCCAGTGTAGTCAGTGATGGTAATAGTGCCAGTCCTTCACACACAGGTGAAGAGGGATGCTATGTGCCCATACAATCTATATACAATGCACATATACAGGCAAATGTAGTCCCATTGCTAAACTTTTGTAAAATTAATTCTAGTTGAAGGGTGCTCATCCTTAGGAAGTTAGGTAAAAACATTCTTCTACATGCTATCAGAGGTTTCTATGCCCCTCAGGGCTATCTGTAAGTCTAGGTAATGTTATTTCTCTAATGCCGTTGCTCAAATATCCAAAGTAGCTTTGCACATCTGCACAACTGAGCATACAAAGTAGTGGGACTTCTAGAACGATGTAATTTGATACCTGCCTGCCTGTCACACAGGCAGATTAGGCCAGGGTGCATAAATGTCCATGAATTGCATTACTTTGCTGCTGTGTATCTCTGTAACTTAAAGTGCAGCATGCTGCCTATGCTAAACTCTCAGAGCTCTTGGTTGTGATCTTGTGCTGAAGATCTGTGTGTCTGTGCCATGCTGCTTCACAGCACCATGTTGATCTAGCCAGGGTTCAGAAATCATAGGGTAGGCATGAGTCTCAGACTACTACTTTGTCACTCTACAAAACTGACACCATTTTCAGAGGAGATTCAGAAGAATGGGAGCTTCTTCTGGTGAACAGCAGAATGCACCTACATTGTGTGTGTTGTAGAGCAAGATTGTGCTCTTTCTCCTTTACAGCCAATTTTGTGAGCACCTATTGGACTCCTGTGATGGTACCTTTAAAAGGTTGTTTCCTGGTATGACCCCATTGTGGAGTTGTCTGCAGCCATGGGCATCACCAAGATGGGAGAACAGTGCAAGTGTCATTATAATGGTCTGCAATATAGGAACACTGAAGATCTCCATGCCTGTGCAGTGGGGGTTAGACGACATCTCCCTGAATGATATAATAAATGGATAGTATATTACTTATTTTACCTAATATATGTGTGTGAGGCCCACATTATGTTGGAATAACGGTTAAGGTTTTCACTTCCTTTGCACAAGGTACAAGGTTCGATCCTGACTTCTGGCCAATGTCTACATGGAGTTTGCATGTTCTCCCTGCATCTCTGTGAAGTGCCTCTCATCTCACAAAAAAATGCTGAGTGTTTCCACCTCAAGCAGCCTGTAGATAGTGACTGTCAGTAAAAAGTTGTATAGACCAACTGCTTTAGGCATCAACTGTGGTGCAAGCGTGTGCTCATGATAGGAGAAGGTGGATCACAGACTGCATGCCATGTCAGAGCTAGCCACTCAAAGGTGTAAAAATTGTCTCCAGATGATTCACCAAAAAATGGGCATGGGTATTTGCCTACTCTGACCTACGCCAGGGACCCAGTCTAACAATAGAACGGATGTATGTACCCTTACTGGCCAGTGTATGCCTGCCATAAAGCCCAGCAGCCCTGAGTCAGTAAGCTACTGGGACAGGTCTCGTGAGCAAATGTTGGATGTAAGACCGATCAACCTGTCAAACATGAACTAAGAAGTGTTACTGTAAATGTAGGTTCTCTGACAGGAAACAGCTTGGACATAAATGACCCGATGGGAAGGTGGAAGATAGACATTTGTTTGTTTATTTATTTATTTATTTATTTGTTTATTTATTTAATTAAATTATTTATCCTTTGCTAACTGGGTTAGTCCCCCTAGACTAGTAGCCTTGTTTCATGGGAGACCTGCGGTGGTTTATATTACTGCATCCCATGTATCCAGGAGACAAGTTGGAAGGGCAGTGCAGCAAAGCCACTTGGCTTGGGATCCAGAGTCTACCACTCAGGAGGAGGAGGACAGGCTAGAAATGGTGTGGGAATTGTGGTGAAGGAGAGGCCTCAGTAAGGGATGCCATCCAAATTAATGACAAACTCATGGCAATTAGATTATGAATACTGCCCTATCATGAAGTTTATGCCCCACAGCAAGGCCTACTAAATAAATCAGGACAATTTGAAATGGTATTGATAATGGGTGGCATGAATGTATATATCGGGACGGACAAAACAGAAAATAAATTTGTGCCTCAGTCCACATGGATGAGGCAACAGGAACAAACTTCTGTCTGGAAAATGGCTTGATAGTGGCCAACGCATAGTTCAGCAAGAGAGGCAGTCATAAGATCACATACGAGAGTGGCCAACATGCAACTCAGGTAGACTTCACCCTAGTAAGAAAAACACAGTGGGGTAAAATCAGTGATTGTAAAGTCAACCCCAGTAAAACAGTCAGCCCACAGCATAAGTCACTGGTTACTATAACCAGCTACAAGCAGTGGTCACAAAAGGTTGTGAGGTCAACACAGATGAGACTGAAGACCTAGAAGTTCACTGGAGAGAAAGCACAAAAGTTCAAGGAATTACTCCTTTAATTTATTTGGGTTAATATCCTAAGAGCTGCAGTGTTGCAAAATCCAACAATTGGAATGTCCGCAGAAGTTCTTCACCAGAAGAATACAGGGCATAAGTAACATGTCCTACACAGACTGCCTCAAAGTCCTAACCCTGTATTCTGTCTTCTACAGGCTGTTGAAGGGACATCTATGCCTGGCATACAAGGCATAGTCAGACTTCACCCCAATGGACCTCCTGTATATCAGCAAAACAAACAGCACCAGAATTACCCATTCTAAGACTTAAACATTGCATGTAATATAAATAGGACTTGCTCAACAGACAGGTATGTATCATACAGACTACCCTTCCCTGGAACAGGCTCCCCATCCATATGAAACAGAGTTCCTCCCTAACCCAGTTCAAGTTTGACTTGGACAACTGGATGGAGGAAAAGGAAATTCATCTCTGGCTTAGCACCTATGTCTCTAGTGGATACAGGCAACCTGTAAATGGTTTATTTCACAGGTCCCTTCATGTAAATGTGTCATCTCTCAAGCCCCTGCTTACACTTATCAAGGGTAACAGAATTGTCAGAGATTTGGGATGCATGGCTAGGCTTAAAATGGCCCTTGTGGTCATTAGCCTAGTAACCACCTATGAACCCATAAACCTATACTCAGGCCTCTAACACCTCAGGAAGAAGAGGAAATAAGTGGAGTTGAAGAGGAACGGCTGTGCCTCAAAACAGCATGTGTGAGGACTACAGAACAGATATGCAGCTGAGCCAGGCATGGAAATAAGATACATAAGGAAAGCTGGTGTTAAAATACAGAAGTCCAGGAAATCATCAAAAGGAAAAAGAGGTGTAGGAATAAGTGGAATATACAAAAAAAAACAGACCAGGCTAAGAAGGAAAACTGGTCAGCAAGAAAGGGGCTAAGAGAAGAGTTGCAATAGCAAAGAACAAGGCATCAGAGGCACTCTAAAAGGTTTTGCAAAGTGACTCAGTAGATTGCAAAAAAAAAAAAAAACAATATCAGGTTGCAAAGCAAAGACAGAAAGATAAAGAAGGCACTCAGACACACTTCATAAGTGATGCAAGTAGCAACCTGCTCTCCAGTCTACAGGAAATCAAAGGCAGATTGTAAGAATTGATAGGACTACAGAATACTGGAATGAACTGGAAATAACTGAAAAAAATGGAATGAGACTGGAATGAATGTCTTTATCTGTTAATTGCCCAGAACTGTGCTGAACAGATGCCAGTCTCTCCTTTATGTGCCAGATCTTGCACATTTCAGAATAAAGTTTGCATGAGCTGCAGTTCAGTTTAGAATGTGCATTTTTATGTACAGTGGAGGGAGATGTCAACAATAACCAAATACAGTCTCCAATAACAGTGCTGATAAACTGAAATACTCTGTAGCTTCTGTACTCATAGTCTTCATATCCATTTCCTCCTGAACAGTATAATTAATATTCTGGAATGATGGATATTTGACCTGACTTCTGCACTCATACACAAGTGCCTGTACTGCAATGACTTTCTCCATATCAAGAAAACTAATTTAACTAACTGTGTCTGAAGGATTTTCTAGTAATCTAAACATCTCTTTGGCCTTGTTTCCCAAGCCTTGTACCATACAAACAAAATGTTTTTGTACTCAAATGTACTGCACATTGCACAGTTCTTATCAGTATTCTTGACTGAAGGTTATTTATTCACTGATTGAACGTGCATTCACTGAAACTATGCAAAATGTGAATGCCTGATTTAATATGACTTATGACGCCTGCTAAACCTACTTTGCAGGCATACATGTACAAATGTAACCTCTGTGGCAATGCACCAGCTCACTGACCGTCGTGTCATTGACTAGGATAACAGTCCGACAAATGCAGAAGTTCTAATCGAGAATTTCTTTAGTTATATGCTGTGTGACCTTATCTGCTGCTTGTCATGCAACCTTTAGAAATGAATCACTGACTTAATGATTCCCATTTCAAGATGTTCAGTAAAATAAAAAATATAAACATTTTGGTTAAATGTAGAGACACTTTTAAGCCTCTTCTTATATGTATGCTTCTGTTGAATTTAACCGAATTAGATGTTTCTGTAGGATTAGATGAGTCTGTCTATGGCTGGCTGTTGTTGCCAGTTAAGCTATTCAACTATCACCAAGAAATGCTAATCCTTTAAGAAATCAGAACATGAACATAACAGGAAAACAAATCTTACAAAAGCCATTTTCAGCAGAGGCCCGGGTAGAAAAGCTCCACATACAGTACAGTAAAGAATACAGTAAAATTCAATACAGTACAAATCACATTAGAAATACTATACAAAAATAAGTTGAAAGAACGAACTATGTTACACAATGTTACAATATATATACAACACATCTAGGCAATTCTATAGAGTTAAAAACATTATAGACAATAATAGTCACTCTCACTATACTTGATGTAGATAGTGTCCAAAAAATAGTACGTAGGTAGTGCAATGTATGACATTGACTGCTATAGTACATGACCAAAAATAAATAAATAAATAAAATGTTAGTTTCAGTCTGGAAAAGAGTAACCATAAAGTTATTGACACAGAAAGATAGTGAGAGAGTTAAAAAGAATAGAAGCAATACAGCCTGAGAAGTAGCTGAAGGATGTGGTATTGAAACAGAGAAGGAGTTAGAAGAGCCTTGGGATCTTGCAGTCTGTGAAGGATTGAAATGTGACAGAAGAGGAGGATGAGGCTAGTGTGGAAGAAGAGGAAGTGCTGAGCATCAGGCAGGCTTTAAGCAGGAGCAGAGCCAAGTCTTTTTGAAATAATTTTTTAAAGAGGCTTTGAAATGGGTTGGTGCAGGCATAGACGTGGTAGCTAGAGGAAGTGAATTCCAAAGTATAGAGACAGAGTATGAATACAGAGAGTGACCTGGATTTCTTGTGGGTTTTGAGATAGCTAAGAGATTTTGGTCTTCTGATCGTAGGGATCGATTTGGTGCATAAGGTGTGACTAGATTGGCTAGTGCAGGGCAGGCAGTAGGCTTGAAAATAAGGTTGTGCAATGTAAATAGCTGAATAAAGGCAAGTTGGTTGGGGAGTTCAAGCCAATTTAGTTCTAGGAATGGTTTACAGTGGACTGTTTGATATTTAGAGTTTGTAGCTAACTTAGCACCTTTGTTGTAGCACTATTCCATCTTGCTTATAGTAGAAGTTTATGTTAGGATAGGGGCACCATAAAGAAGGGAGGGAAGTAAAAATGTTTTTGCAAGGGTAGTTTTGGTTGCTGCAGTAAAGAAATGTTTGTTTCTGTATAAGAGTCCCAGTTTTTGATGAGTTTTCTTTATATTTTTCTGTATATGGGGGTCAAGTGACAGTTTGTTGTCAATGATAACTCCTAGAAATTTGGTTTCCTGCACTATTTCTATGACAGTGTTGTCAGATGCAAGGATGTTGAAATGATCAGTAACAGGGAAGTTGTTTTTGGGATGAAAGAGTACTAGTTTTGTCTTCTTTGGATTAAGAGAGTTGGGCATTTCTTAGCCAGGATTCGACTGCAGTAAAGGACTGTTGAGTTTTTGAAAGTAGTTCTGGTAGTGATTGAGCAGTGCAGATTATGGTGGAATCATCAGCGTACTGAATGAGGGTCCCAGGGTGAGAGGCAGTGTGAAGGTTGTTTGTGAAATTGTTGAACAGTAGTGGTCCTAGGATGGAGCCTTGAGGGACTCCAATAGGGTTGTGGAGAAAGGGTGAGAGTTTATTGGACCATTTCACTGCTTGTTTACGATACTTGAGGTAGCTCTGAAACCATTTTACTGTTTTATGTGAGAAGCCTAAGTTAGACAGTGTGTTTAATAGTAAGGGGGGAGACACTGTGTCAAAGGCCTTGAAGAGATCAAGGAATACTGAGGCTGTATAGCACCCTGCATCTCTGGCCTTGTTTACGGCGTCTGTAAAAGATAATAGCACAGTAGCTGATCTGTGGCTAGGTCAGAAGCCATGTTGGGTTTTGATTAAAAGATTGTTTTGCAGTAGATATTGCATTACCTGCTGATAGATACCCCTCTAGAGAATTTTGTATATGGGTGACAAGATGGATATAGGATGGAAATTGGATAGATCAAAGGAGTTGCCTCCTTTGTGGATGGAGGTGATGCAGGATTGTTTCCATATGGTAAGTACCTCTGATTCAGATAAAGACCTATTTATATGGATACTGATTAGGTAGGTGATTGAATTAGCAGCCAGTTTGAGGTAGTGCGGTGGAAGTTTATCGGCTGAGGTACAGCAGGGTTTTAGTTTATGTAGCAGTTTCTTAATGATGTCAGTAGGTATGGGCTGAAGTGAGAATGGGGCTTGTATGACATTTTGTTGAGTAGGGGGGTTATTAATGACAGGGTTAAAAGTAGTTGATGGTCTGGGGTTGGTATCTGAAAAGTTTGAAGGGTGAGGGGTTCCAGCGTTAGTGGTGTTAGTTAATAGGTCTGATATTGATTTTATGAAGTGTTTGTTAAAGTTTTCGGCTATTTGTGATGAAGAGGTATCAGGTGATGGGGTGTGCTCACCATTTCTTCCAGGGTTAAGTAGAGAAGATATGGAGTGCCAAAATTTACTGGGGTTGATTTTATGCCGGAGTTGAAGCTGGGAATAATAACTTCTTATCTCTGTTGATTAGTTTTGTCACTTTGTTACGTCGTGTTTTGAAATCAACATGATTTTGTTCGTTTTTGTTTTGTTTCCAGGTTGACCAGGCTAGGTCCCTTTGTTTCATCAGGTGTTTACATTCCTTAGAGAACCATGGTGCTGAGTTCTTTTTGATTCTTTTCATACGAATGGGAGCTGGTGTATTAAGTATGTGAAGGAAGGTGTTATTAAAGTGTAGTACAGCATCATTAAGGGGGAGTTTGGGAGCTGGTGTATTAAGTATGTGAAGGAAGGTGTTATTAAAGTATAGAATAGCATCATTAAGGGGGAGTTTGGGGGCTGGTGTATTAAGTATGTGAAGGAAGGTGTTATTAAAGTGTAGTACAGCATCATTAAGGGGGAGTTTGGGAGCTGGTGTATTAAGTATGTGAAGGAAGGTGTTATTAAAGTGTAGTACAGCATCATTAAGGGGCAGTTTGGGAGCTGGTGTGTTAAGTATGTGAAGGAAGGTGTTATTAAAGTGTAGTACTGCAGCATTAAGGGGTAGTTTGGGAGCTGGTGTGTTAAGTATGTGAAGGAAGGTGTTATTAAAGTATAGCACAGCATCATTAAGGGGTAGTTTGGGAGCTGGTGTGTTAAGTATGTGAAGGAAGGTGTTATTAACGTGTAGAACAGCATCATTAAGTGGTAGTTTGGGAGCTGGTGTGTTAAGGATGAGAAGGAAGGTGTTATTAAAGTACAGTACAGCATCATTAAGGGGTAGTTTGGGAGCTGGTGTATTAAGTATGTGAAGGAAGGTGTTATTAAAGTACAGTACAGCATCATTAAGGGGTAGTTTGGGAGCTGGTGTGTTAAGGATGTGAAGGAAGGTGTTATTAAAGTATAGAACAGCATCATTAGGGGGTAGTTTGGGAGCTGGTGTATTAAGTATGTGAAGGAAGGTGTTATTAAAGTGTAGTACAGCATCATTAAGGGGCAGTTTGGGAGCTGGTGTGTTAAGTATGTGAAGGAAGGTGTTATTAAAGTGTAGTACTGCAGCATTAAGGGGTAGTTTGGGAGCTGGTGTGTTAAGTATGTGAAGGAAGGTGTTATTAAAGTATAGCACAGCATCATTAAGGGGTAGTTTGGGAGCTGGTGTGTTAAGTATGTGAAGGAAGGTGTTATTAACGTGTAGAACAGCATCATTAAGTGGTAGTTTGGGAGCTGGTGTGTTAAGGATGAGAAGGAAGGTGTTATTAAAGTACAGTACAGCATCATTAAGGGGTAGTTTGGGAGCTGGTGTATTAAGTATGTGAAGGAAGGTGTTATTAAAGTACAGTACAGCATCATTAAGGGGTAGTTTGGGAGCTGGTGTGTTAAGTATGTGAAGGAAGGTGTTATTAAAGTGTAGTACAGCATCATTAAGGGGCAGTTTGGGAGCTGGTGTATTAAGTATGTGAAGGAAGGTGTTATTAAAGTGTAGTACTGCAGCATTAAGGGGTAGTTTGGGAGCTGGTGTGTTAAGTATGTGAAGGAAGGTGTTATTAAAGTGTAGTACTGCAGCATTAAGGGGTAGTTTGGGAGCTGGTGTGTTAAGTATGTGAAGGAAGGTGTTATTAAAGTATAGCACAGCATCATTAAGGGGTAGTTTGGGAGCTGGTGTGTTAAGTATGTGAAGGAAGGTGTTATTAACGTGTAGAACAGCATCATTAAGTGGTAGTTTGGGAGCTGGTGTGTTAAGGATGTGAAGGAAGGTGTTATTAAAGTACAGTACAGCATCATTAAGGGGTAGTTTGGGAGCTGGTGTATTAAGTATGTGAAGGAAGGTGTTATTAATGTATAGAACAGCATCATTAAGGGGTAGTTTGGGAGCTGGTGTATTAAGTATGTGAAGGAAGGTGTTATTAAAGTACAGTACAGCATCATTAAGGGGTAGTTTGGGAGCTGGTGTGTTAAGTATGTGAAGAAAGGTGTTATTAAAGTGTAGTACAGCATCATTAAGGGGTAGTTTGGGAGCTGGGGTATTAAGTATGTGAAGGAAGGTGTTATTAAAGTATAGTACAGCATCATTAAGGGGCAGTTTGGGAGCTGGGGTATTAAGTATGTGAAGGAAGGTGTTATTAAAGTATAGTACAGCATCATTAAGGGGCAGTTTGGGAGCTGGTGTGTTAAGTATGTGAAGGAAGGTGTTATTAAAGTGTAGTACAGCATCATTAAGGGGCAGTTTGGGAGCTGGTGTATTAAGTATGTGAAATAAGGTGTTATTAAAGTATAGAACAGCATCATTAAGGGGTAATTTGGGAGCTGGTGTATTAAGTATGTGAAGGAAGGTGTTATTAAAGTGTAGTACAGCATCATTAAGGGGGAGTTTGGGAGCTGGTGTACTAAGTATGTGAAGGAAGGTGTTATTAAAGTGTAGTACTGCAGCATTAAGGGGTAGTTTGGGAGCTGGTGTATTAAGTATGTGAAGGAAGGTGTTATTAAAGTGTAGTACAGCATCATTAAGGGGTAGTTTGGGAGCTGGTGTATTAAGTATGTGAAGGAAGGTGTTATTAAAGTGTAGTACAGCATTATTAAGGGGTACTTTGGGAGCTGGTGTATTAAGTATGTGAAGGAAGGTGTTATTAAAGTGTAGTACAGCATCATTAAGGGGTAGTTTGGGAGCTGGTGTATTAAGTATGTGAAGGAAGGTGTTATTAAAGTGTAGTACAGCATCATTAAGGGGCAGTTTGGGAGCTGGTGTATTAAGTATGTGAAGGAAGGTGTTATTAAAGTGTAGTACAGCATCATTAAGGGGTAGTTTGGGAGCTGGTGTATTAAGTATGTGAAGGAAGGTGCTATTAAAGTATAGTACAGCATCATTAAGGGGCAGTTTGGGAGCTGGTGTATTAAGTATGTGAAGGAAGGTGTTATTAAAGTACAGTACAGCATCATTAAGGGGTAGTTTGGGAGCTGGTGTGTTAAGTATGTGAAGGAAGGTGTTATTAAAGTGTAGTACAGCATCATTAAGGGGTAGTTTGGGAGCTGGTGTATTAAGTATGTGAAGGAAGGTGTTATTAAAGTGTAGTACAGCATCATTAAGGGGTAGTTTGGGAGCTGGTGTATTAAGTATGTGAAGGACGGATCTATTAAAGTATAGTACAGCATCATTAAGGGGGAGTTTGGGAGCTGGTGTGTTAAGTATGTGAAGGAAGGTGTTATTAAAGTATAGAACACCATCATTAAGGGGTAGTTTGGGAGCTGGTATATTAATTATGTGAAGGAAGGTGTTATTAAAGTGTAATACAGCATCATTAAGGGGCAGTTTGGGAGCTGGTGTATTAAGTATGTGAAGGAAGGTGTTATTACAGTGTAGTACAGCATCATTAAGGGGTAGTTTGGGAGCTGGTGTATTAAGTATGTGAAGGAAGGTGCTATTAAAGTATAGTACAGCATCATTAAGGGGCAGTTTGGGAGCTGGTGTATTAAGTATGTGAAGGAAGGTGTTATTAAAGTACAGTACAGCATCATTAAGGGGTAGTTTGGGAGCTGGTGTGTTAAGTATGTGAAGGAAGGTGTTATTAAAGTGTAGTACAGCATCATTAAGGGGTAGTTTGGGAGCTGGTGTATTAAGTATGTGAAGGAAGGTGTTATTAAAGTATAGTACAGCATCATTAAGGGGCAGTTTGGGAGCTGGTGTATTAAGTATGTGAAGGAAGGTATTATTACAGTGTAGTACAGCATCATTAAGGGGTAGTTTGGGAGCTGGTGTATTAAGTATGTGAAGGAAGGTGTTATTAAAGTACAGTACAGCATCATTAAGGGGTAGTTTGGGAGCTGGTGTATTAAGTATGTGAAGAAAGGTGTTATTAAAGTGTAGTACAGCATCATTAAGGGGTAGTTTGGGAGCTGGTGTGTTAAGTATGTGAAGAAAGGTGTTATTAAAGTGTAGTACTGCAGCATTAAGGGGTAGTTTGGGAGCTGGTGTATTAAGTATGTGAAGGAAGGTGTTATTAAAGTGTAGTACAGCATCATTAAGGGGTAGTTTGGGAGCTGGTGTATTAAGTATGTGAAGGAAGGTGTTATTACAGTGTAGTACAGCATCATTAAGGGGTAGTTTGGGAGCTGGTGTATTAAGTATGTGAAGGAAGGTGTTATTAAAGTACAGTACAGCATCATTAAGGGGTAGTTTGGGAGCTGGTGTATTAAGTATGTGAAGGAAGGTGTTATTAAAGTGTAGTACAGCATCATTAAGGGTAGTTTGGGAGCTGGTGTATTAAGTATGCGAAGGAAGGTGTTATTAATGTATAGAACAGCATCATTAAGGGGTAGTTTGGGAGCTGGTGTATTAAGTATGTGAAGGAAGGTGTTATTAAAGTACAGTACAGCATCATTAAGGGGTAGTTTGGGAGCTGGTGTATTAAGTATGTGAAGGAAGGTGTTATTAAAGTGTAGTACAGCATCATTAAGGGGTAGTTTGGGAGCTGGTGTATTAAGTATGTGAAGGAGGGTGTTATTAATGTATAGAACAGCATCATTAAGGGGTAGTTTGGGAGCTGGTGTATTAAGTATGTGAAGGAAGGTGTTATTAAAGTACAGTACAGCATCATTAAGGGGTAGTTTGGGAGCTGGTGTGTTAGGTATGTGAAGGAAGGTGTTATTAAAGTATAGTACAGCATCATTAAGGGGCAGTTTGGGAGCTGGTGTATTAAGTATGTGAAGGAAGGCGTTATTAAAGTGTAGTACAGCATCATTAAGGGGCAGTTTGGGAGCTGGTGTATTAAGTATGTGAAGGAAGGTGTTATTAATGTATAGAACAGCATCATTAAGGGGTAGTTTGGGAGCTGGTGTGTTAGGTATGTGAAGGAAGGTGTTATTAAAGTATAGTACAGCATCATTGAGGGGCAGTTTGGGAGCTGGTGTATTAAGTATGTGAAGGAAGGGGTTATTAAAGTGTAGTACAGCATCATTAAGGGGCAGTTTGGGAGCTGGTGTATTAAGTATGTGAAGGAAGGTGTTATTAATGTATAGAACAGCATCATTAAGGGGTAGTTTGGGAGCTGGTGTACTAAGTATGTGAAGGAAGGTGTTATTAAAGTGTAGTACTGCAGCATTAAGGTGTAGTTTGGGAGCTGGTGTATTAAGTATGTGAAGGAAGGTGTTATTAAAGTGCAGTACAGCATCATTAAGGGGTAGTTTGGGAGCTGGTGTATTAAGTATGTGAAGGAAGGTGTTATTAAAGTGTAGTACAGCATCATTAAGGGGTAGTTTGGGAGCTGGTGTATTAAGTATGTGAAGGAAGGTGTTATTAAAGTGTAGTACAGCATTATTAGAAGGAAGGTGTTATTAAAGTAAGGGTAGTTTGGGAGCTGGTGTATTAAGTATGTGAAGGAAGGTGCTATTAAAGTATAGTACAGCATCATTAAGGGGCAGTTTGGGAGCTGGTGTATTAAGTATGTGAAGGAAGGTGTTATTAAAGTACAGTACAGCATCATTAAGGGGTAGTTTGGGAGCTGGTGTGTTAAGTATGTGAAGGAAGGTGTTATTAAAGTGTAGTACAGCATCATTAAGGGGTAGTTTGGGAGCTGGTGTATTAAGTATGTGAAGGAAGGTGTTATTAAAGTATAGTACAGCATCATTAAGGGGCAGTTTGGGAGCTGGTGTATTAAGTATGTGAAGGAAGGTATTATTACAGTGTAGTACAGCATCATTAAGGGGTAGTTTGGGAGCTGGTGTATTAAGTATGTGAAGGAAGGTGTTATTAAAGTACAGTACAGCATCATTAAGGGGTAGTTTGGGAGCTGGTGTATTAAGTATGTGAAGAAAGGTGTTATTAAAGTGTAGTACAGCATCATTAAGGGGTAGTTTGGGAGCTGGTGTATTAAGTATGTGAAGGAAGGTGTTATTAAAGTGTAGTACAGCATCATTAAGGGGTAGTTTGGGAGCTGGTGTATTAAGTATGTGAAGGAAGGTGTTATTAAAGTACAGTACAGCATCATTAAGGGGTAGTTTGGGAGCTGGTGTATTAAGTATGTGAAGGAAGGTGTTATTAAAGTGTAGTACAGCATCATTAAGGGGTAGTTTGGGAGCTGGTGTATTAAGTATGTGAAGGAAGGTGTTATTAATGTATAGAACAGCATCATTAAGGGGTAGTTTGGGAGCTGGTGTATTAAGTATGTGAAGGAAGGTGTTATTAAAGTACAGTACAGCATCATTAAGGGGTAGTTTGGGAGCTGGTGTATTAAGTATGTGAAGGAAGGTGTTATTAAAGTGTAGTACAGCATCATTAAGGGGTAGTTTGGGAGCTGGTGTATTAAGTATGTGAAGGAGGGTGTTATTAATGTATAGAACAGCATCATTAAGGGGTAGTTTGGGAGCTGGTGTATTAAGTATGTGAAGGAAGGTGTTATTAAAGTACAGTACAGCATCATTAAGGGGTAGTTTGGGAGCTGGTGTGTTAGGTATGTGAAGGAAGGTGTTATTAAAGTATAGTACAGCATCATTAAGGGGCAGTTTGGGAGCTGGTGTATTAAGTATGTGAAGGAAGGGGTTATTAAAGTGTAGTACAGCATCATTAAGGGGCAGTTTGGGAGCTGGTGTATTAAGTATGTGAAGGAAGGTGTTATTAATGTATAGAACAGCATCATTAAGGGGTAGTTTGGGAGCTGGTGTGTTAGGTATGTGAAGGAAGGTGTTATTAAAGTATAGTACAGCATCATTGAGGGGCAGTTTGGGAGCTGGTGTATTAAGTATGTGAAGGAAGGGGTTATTAAAGTGTAGTACAGCATCATTAAGGGGCAGTTTGGGAGCTGGTGTATTAAGTATGTGAAGGAAGGTGTTATTAATGTATAGAACAGCATCATTAAGGGGTAGTTTGGGAGCTGGTGTATTAAGTATGTGAAGGAAGGTGTTATTAAAGTACAGTACAGCATCATTAAGGGGTAGTTTGGGAGCTGGTGTATTAAGTATGTGAAGGAAGGTGTTATTAAAGTGTAGTACAGCATCATTAAGGGGTAGTTTGGGAGCTGGTGTGTTAGGTATGTGAAGGAAGGTGTTATTAAAGTATAGTACAGCATCATTAAGGGGCAGTTTGGGAGCTGGTGTATTAAGTATGTGAAGGAAGGGGTTATTAAAGTGTAGTACAGCATCATTAAGGGGCAGTTTGGGAGCTGGTGTGTTAAGTATGTGAAGGAATGTGTTATTAAAGTGTAGTACAGCATCATATATATATATCATATCATATAGGCTATCCCTAGGCGGGCTGCTGTGTCTCCTTGGACTTGAGGGTGGATTTCTTTCCGCATCTGTTTTAACAGATTGTATACCTGGGTTCCTGTCCTTCCCTAACCCAAGAGGCCCTGTGGACATCTCTTAATATCCAGTATCCTGAACAGGATTGAACATCCTCATAACAAAGACTGTCCTCCCAGATATTTTTTGGAAACTATTTTAACAGATTGTATACCTGGGTTCCTGTCCTTCCCTAACCCAAGAGGCCCTGTGGACATCTCTTAATATCCAGTATCCTGAACAGGATTGAACATCCTCATAACAAAGACTGTCCTCCCAGATATTTTTTTTGGAAACTATTTTAACAGATTGTATACCTGGGTTCCTGTCCTTCCCTAACCCAAGAGGCCCTGTGGACATCTCTTAATATCCAGTATCCTGAACAGGATTGAACATCCTCATAACAAAGACTGTCCTCCCAGATATTTTTTGGAAACTATTTTAACAGATTGTATACCTGGGTTCCTGTCCTTCCCTAACCCAAGAGGCCCTGTGGACATCTCTTAATATCCAGTATCCTGAACAGGATTGAACATCCTCATAACAAAGACTGTCCTCCCAGATATTTTTTTTTGGAAACTATTTTAACAGATTGTATACCTGGGTTCCTGTCCTTCCCTAACCCAAGAGGCCCTGTGGACATCTCTTAATATCCAGTATCCTGAACAGGATTGAACATCCTCATAACAAAGACTGTCCTCCCAGATATTTTTTTTGGAAACTATTTTAACAGATTGTATACCTGGGTTCCTGTCCTTCCCTAACCCAAGAGGCCCTGTGGACATCTCTTAATATCCAGTATCCTGAACAGGATTGAACATCCTCATAACAAAGACTGTCCTCCCAGATATTTTTTTTGGAAACTATTTTAACAGATTGTATACCTGGGTTCCTGTCCTTCCCTAACCCAAGAGGCCCTGTGGACATCTCTTAATATCCAGTATCCTGAACAGGATTGAACATCCTCATAACAAAGACTGTCCTCCCAGATATTTTTTTTGGAAACTATTTTAACAGATTGTATACCTGGGTTCCTGTCCTTCCTTAACCCAAGAGGCCCTGTGGACATCTCTTAATATCCAGTATCCTGAACAGGATTGAACATCCTCATAACAAAGACTGTCCTCCCAGATATTTTTTTGGAAACTATTTTAACAGATTGTATACCTGGGTTCCTGTCCTTCCCTAACCCAAGAGGCCCTGTGGACATCTCTTAATATCCAGTATCCTGAACAGGATTGAACATCCTCATAACAAAGACTGTCCTCCCAGATATTTTTTTGGAAAGTATGTCCTATCATTGTATTGCTTAGCTTTACTCACCAGGACATATTTTTTGCTCCACTGCCAGGTAAACCAGCAGCCCCCCCCTCTAGTTTTGGCCTTTGATCCTCTCTCCTTCCCTCCTCTATTTGCCTTTTGTCCTTATTAATCCTCCCTCTCTACCCTGTCTCTTGTTCTTTATCCTTGGTAAACCCCTGTGTGCTCCGTCTGATATTCTTTCCTAACCTGGCCACTAGGTGGCGCCCTTGTTACTACAAATCCAACATTCATATTTATTAGTATATCCTACTGCACTTCCTATCGATCCAACCTGCTATTTCTCTCACGAACATCTCCTCTATCTTACCCAGTACTATTTCACTTACCCCCCACTTATCATACAAGTCTCCTCAACCTGTTGAACTCACCCTTACCTTTACACCTGTTTCTCTTCCTCTTGCCTGATTGTTTTCTGCAACTGGTCGTCTTGTTCCTGACACCAGCCTCTTTCTGTCTGTACTTTCTACACGCTCTTGGTCCCCTCTCCCTCTCTTCCTGTTTTCTTTGTGACTTATTTTATTCCACTTGCCTGTCCCTCCCCCAACATCTACGGTACTTACTTTTTCTATTTGCCTATTTCCTTACCTTTCACTTAGTGTGCCTACACTCTTACTTGCCCTCCCTACCTCTCATCTACTGTGCCCCCCTCCTTCCAACTATCATCTCCTTCTCTGTACTATTCTCTCCATATTACATCTGCCTTCGGCTCTTACTCAAACATTTTTCTCCCTCCTCTCTTCCATCCTCACCTTTCGGCTCTTACTCTAACACTGTTTTTCCCTCCTCTCTTCCATCCACACCTTTTAACTTCCTGCTCCACGACCTTACTACAGCTTGATTGTACTGTACTTTCCTATCCCTTTTTCTCTCTACCTGTCCCCTCCCCCTCCAACTCCATTTCCGCTTCCATACTACAAATATACCCGTCCCCCAGCCGTTTCCTCCCTATAGGCTATCCCTAGGCGGGCTGCTGTGTCTCCTTGGACTTGAGGGTGGATTTCTTTCCGCATGTGAGTACTTTGTTTGGATGCATTTTTGTACTGTCTAGTTGCGTTGTTTTCCTTGTTTTACAATCACTTATAGCATAATATGTTGAACTAGCTGTTTATACCTGTACGTTTCTGTGCAACTAGTAATACGCCGATGTGAACCACGTGGAACGCCATTTTTCCATAGGTACTTTTGAAGGCGGTTAAATACCCCTTCTTCACTCCTTTTCGGCCCTGCATCATTCCATCCTGCACGGTCGCTTAAACCGAGGATCTACATCCTCGGTTTCTTCTGATACTAGCGACGCCTGTGCCATTCCCCTATCCCTACAACTGGTCAGACAGCAACACCGGTAGCTTTATTTCTTACCGTTTGCTGTAACCTTTAAACACTGTTGTGTTGTAACTTCTTTTTAAAGACGCTCAATAGGCGCCTTCTTGCTACCGGACAATTTTGATTCCAATTGCTTAAAGGCGTTGTCTTTAAAGAGCTTATGTGCTACTTACTATAACTTGCTTACCACTGATCAACACTGTAGCTGGGCAATTAATAATACACTTAGTCTGAAAGCCTAGTGTGAGCGTTCTTCTTACCGCTCACGGATAGCGTGTCTTTAGGTGGATCATAAAGTGCCATCAGCACCTTTTTTATAGCTTGCCTAGCAGCGGATTCCCTCGGCAGGCTTTTTTTCCTTTTGCCTATTTTTTGTTTGGCCCTGACCCCCTCCAATACCCTAGGCAACCTGACCTTGAGGGTTTTTAATAGTAATGTAATACATACTCGGACCTGCATATGGTGTGCCTACCACTCCTGGTAACTGTATATACCATGATAACTGTTTTTTCTCCCCGTGCTGCGACTTTTTGGCAGTGTCCCTTCCTAGGCTAGACTCCACGTGGTCTCCCATATCGTAGTTTACTGGCGTTGATTTATTGAGTTTTAGCGCACTATAAGTTCCTACCTACTAAGGTATTTTACTGGCGTACAGTTGTTAATTAGTGTGTGCTACAAGTTTCTTATTACTGAGTGTGTAACTTCTTTTGCTGGCATTGACTTATGAGTTATAGCGCACTATATGTTCCTACTTGCTAAAGTATTTTACTGGCGTACATTTATGAGTTATTCTACACTACAAGTTTCTAATTACTAAAGTGTGTATGCTATGGAAATGTACTGCTCTCTGCTGATATTGTAACTTCCCAGTAACAGTGCTGCATTTTCGACCACATATAATTGTCCTACTCACTCTGAAGTATACTTATTTTACAATCTCATATTCCCCTTGGGATCTTTGTTATACTTGACCTTAGATCCGTGGATTTTTTTAATACTAGGTCCAGCCTATGGTTTGTAGAAACTGATTGACTGCTTGAAGTATATGCTTTGTATTTGAACGTATCTAATCACCAGTTCTGATACTGTTTGCCTAAATGTTGTTTTATAGATAGTTAACTACTGTAAAGTTTATTCCTTGAGGGCCCACTGTATGTCTGTAACAGGCTGACTACTCTGCTTCATATAGTGTTGCCACAGGGTAAATCACTGTACTGCCCTCGTTGTTCTTGATTTAAAACAAATTATGCTAGTTATGTTGTACCCTCATTTTTGATTAACAACTTATTCTTTTTCCTCTGCTTGTTTTCTCTTTTCTCTCTACCTGTAGCTATTTTAACAGATTGCATACCTGGGTTCCTGTCCTTCCCTAACCCAAGAGGCCCTGTGGACATCTCTTAATATCCAGTATCCTGAACAGGATTGAACATCCTCATAACAAAGACTGTCCTCCCAGATATTTTTTTTGGAAAGTATGTCCTATCATTGTATTGCTTAGCTTTACTCACCAGGACATATTTTTTGCTCCACTGCCAGGTAAACCAGCAGCCCCCCCCTCTAGTTTTGGCCTTTGATCCTCTCTCCTTCCCTCCTCTATTTGCCTTTTGTCCTTATTAATCCTCCCTCTCTACCCTGTCTCTTGTTCTTTATCCTTGGTAAACCCCTGTGTGCTCCGTCTGATATTCTTTCCTAACCTGGCCACTAGGTGGCGCCCTTGTTACTACAAATCCAACATTCATATTTATTAGTATATCCTACTGCACTTCCTATCGATCCAACCTGCTATTTCTCTCACGAACATCTCCTCTATCTTACCCAGTACTATTTCACTTACCCCCCACTTATCATACAAGTCTCCTCAACCTGTTGAACTCACCCTTACCTTTACACCTGTTTCTCTTCCTCTTGCCTGATTGTTTTCTGCAACTGGTCGTCTTGTTCTTCCCTGCTCCGTTCGCTACGCTCACTCCGCTCCCCTCCCTACCCCCAATTCCCACCCACCCCCAGGGGTCCTACCTTTATACATACTTAGGCACACCCCCAATTAGCCAACTACCTATAACTTTTCTCCTATACATCTACCAATTAACTCCTCACTCCTACAACCACACCCTTTCTCCAAACTGCCTCACCCTATCTTTACAAACCGTGCAGTCCTATAATTACTAGCCTCACACTCTATAAAAACATGCCTTTAACCCTTAAATCACTCTTTCCTCTTCTTCTCCTTAACATCCTGCTTTACTACTACACCCTTACCTCCTATGAAAATCTCAAGCTTAACCACACTCCTGCATCAGCCAAACATACTACAACTACACTTCCTCTACCCAACCAATCACATATTAATATACTATCTACCTGTCCCTACCTCCCCCCTCTCTACCATAAAGCCCACCATTACAAATTCACAACCTCCAAATGGCTCATTCTAATACCATTCAAATACACAAAGGTCCTTCAACCCCCACAAACTCTTTTACTTATACATGGGGACATCCACCCCAACCCTGGCCCCAATACCCTCCACAATCAGAGCCCTTCAAACCAAACTGCCAACTACTCTATCCCACCCTTTTCCTCTGACTCCCTCTCTATTGCTCACCTTAATATTCGTAGCATTAACAACAAAGTCACTCAACTCCATGCCTTAATTGATTTCTACGCCTTTGATATCCTCTGTCTCACTGAAACCTGGCTTAAACCTAGTACCAAAGACAATGAATTCACTCCCCCAGGCTATAGCACCTTAAGGCAAGATCGTCCAAATAAAAAAGGTGGAGGAGTGGCCCTCCTATACAAATCCCAACTTCAGGTAGCCTTAATTGACTCCTTCCCTCCCACACCAGGAAATGCTGAAATACTTTGCACCAAACTCCAAGTTAACAAATCCAAGGCTATAAACATAATATGTTCCTACATCCCCCCAGGCAAGAACATCAATACCCTAGAAAATATCCCAAGCTGGACTTCCTGCACCTTTCCCCAGGAAACCATAATCTTAGGTGATTTTAATATTGACTGGAGCTCCTGCATATCCCCCAAACCCACCATTCACCTTAATCTCTTTAACTTTCACCAAACCATCAACTCCCCTACTAGAATACATAAATCCACCCACAAACAAACCATTCTAGACTGGATACTGACCAACAACAATCCCCTCTCCTATAAAACAGGAATACTCCCTGACAATATCAGCGACCACCTCCTTACCTTTATCACTAAATAAAAATGCAACAATCCCAAGCTAACTACTTATCGTACCAAATACAACAAAACAGAATTCAATCTAACATCCTTTCAAAATGAACTCAAAGAATATAACTGGTCAACTCTAAAATACCTCCCAATAGATGAAGCAGTAACCCATTTCAACAATACCTTCCTACAAATTCTAAACCAGCATGCCCCATCCTGCTTAGTCAGAGTCAGCTCCAAAGCAGCTCCATGGCTCTCTGTTACAACTAAACAAACTATGCGAGCTAGAAATAAATTATGGTCTAAATGGAGGTCCACAAAAAACCCTATTGACCATCAAAATTTCAAACATCTTAGAAACAAAACAAAGAAACTTATCATTCTGGATAAAAAAAACTACCACTTTCAATATCAACAAAACCAAAACCAAAACCCAAAAAAATTCTGGTCAGGAATAAATAAACTACTCCATCCAGGCAACACCAAAACACCTACCCCAGCTAGCTTAGCACAAACCCAACCTAACATAATAGCCAACACCTTTAACAACTTCTTCTCTCAAACAGTCACCTCACTTGCAAGCACTATGACTCCCCCCCCCATCCCTCCAAATTACCCCCACTCTAAACAGTACCCACACGCTAAAGCTTGAGACCATCTCAACAACCTATATACGGAAACTACTTTCTAAACTAAAACCCTGCACCCCTTCTGCTGACAAACTTCCAGCTGAATATCTACAGCTAGCTGCAACCGAAATAGCCTACCCAGTCTCCATCTTAAGAAACAGAACCATAACAGAATCCAAAATCCCATCCTGCTGGAAAATCTCCCATATTATTCCACTCCATAAAGGAGGGAACTCCAACGAACTATCCAATTTTCGACCTATTGCCCTTCTATCTCCTCTATTCAAAATAATGGAACGCTGCATTCACCATCAACTTCTACATTATCTCTTAAATAACAACTTGCTTGTAGACTCTCAACATGGTTTTAGACCGTACCACAGTACTACTACTGCCCTTCTCTCCTTCTCTGACACTATAAATAAAAACCGAAATAACAACCTGTTCTCCTCTGCGCTATTCTTGGACCTCTCAAAAGCATTCGATATGGTCAACCATCAACTTCTCCTCGATACCTTAAAATCCCTCTCACTGGATTCACAAGCATTACAGTGGTTCAACTCATACTTGACTAATAGAAAACAAGCAGTCCTTTGGGACAGCCATTTATCCACTCAACTCCCAATTACTATTGGCGTCCCACAAGGATCCATCCTAGGTCCCCTACTTTTCTCTATTTTCATTAATAATCTGCCCAATTCCCTCCCAACATCCACATGTATACAATATGCAGATGATTCCACTCTCATCTGCTCTGCTTCTTCCCCAGCGGAACTCCACTCTGCTACCCAATTAGTCTTCACTGCAGCAGAAAAATGGTTTCAACATATCTGTCTCCTCCTAAATCCCAAAAAAAACAAACTACTACTCTTTACCCCAACCTGTAAATCCACCCCAATCTCTTTTTCCATAACATCCTGTAATGGCACTGTCATCAAACCTGACGGTTGCACTAAACTGCTAGGCGTCACCATAGACAACCAGCTAAA
Organism: Protopterus annectens; assembly: GCF_019279795.1. Classification (NCBI taxonomy): domain Eukaryota; kingdom Metazoa; phylum Chordata; order Ceratodontiformes; family Protopteridae; genus Protopterus; species Protopterus annectens. The sequence goes on from NC_056729.1 coordinate 1,684,445,513, forward strand.
TTTTGACTATCACATTGATTTAACTATCAAGACAGTCAATAAAAAGATTGGTGCCCTATACAGGCTAAAGCCCTATCTTACTGCTACTTCCCGAGTGGCCCTCGCCCAAACTCACCTTATTTCTACATTAATGTACGCCTCTCCTTCCTTTATCAACTTATCTAAAGCTAATCTTCAGAAACTGAATACTGCCTACCACAGTATAGCCAGATTTGCCACTGGCTCTCCATTCCAAACTCACCACTGTCTTAACTTAAAGAAACTAAACTGGCTTGAACTCCCAAACCTAATACTCCTACAACAACTGATCATCACTTTTAAAATTCTTCATTACCCCTCCAATATACCCATACTAAATAAACTCATCACACCTTATAAAAATCTCACGACACTTAGATCAGCCAACAAGCTACTAGTTACTACTTTGAAATCTCATAACAAATCAGGTGATTCCCTATTTGCAAACACTATCGGTTCTTACTGGAATAAACTTCCCACAGAACTGACCTCCCTAAGCTCATGTCACCTTTTCAAAAAACAGATGAAAACTCACCTACTAATTCACTGGCTATGTCCCTGCTCCAATCCTGACTGAGCTCAGCACTTTTTATTACTCTCTCCAGTCTGCTACTTGTGTATTTCTTTCCACTCCCGTTCTAACTTAGACTGACTTCATCAGCCCCCTTTACTGGACCTTCACTCTTTTTTCTCTCAAATTTCTGTTTGCCTCCCCTTCTAGCCATCTTTTTTCCGTCTCTTGCTACCTTTAGCTGACCTCCTATAATCCTGCTACCTTTGCATTTCATCACTATCCTGTTTCCCCCCTCTCCTTTTCCAACTTGATACTCCCGACCTTTACTAAATCCATAATTCTTGTACCAAACAAATAATATACTATCCCCACTTTCTGTCTACCTTATTCTTCGCCTTTTCCTTACCTTTAACTACTTAATTACCTGTTAAACTTCCAAACCTGCTCTTTTAACACTTTATATTAACAGATTTCTTGCTTTTTGCAAATTACCTAATTTGTTATCATGACTACTGACTAATGATATTTTTTTTAACTTGACTAATGATGTTTCCTAACTTAACTTTGTATTTTAGATACTGGAGCTTATCTCCTTAGCCGCTTAACTGAACTTTGTTTGTCACCTACTCAGACTAGTCCAGGAAAACTTTATATTGTCTCAGTACATTTTGTTAGTATTAGTTTAGTAATGTTTTCGTAAACTGTACTGTCTTATTCTGATAGTGGAGCTTTTCTCCTCGGGCCTCTGCTGAAAATGGACATGTATCCAGCCAGACTAGCCCGGTTAACAAATGTAAAATAAAATAAATAAATAAATAAATCATTAAGGGGGAGTTTGGGAGCTGGTGTATTTAGTATGTGAAGGAAGGTGTTATTAAAGTATAGAACAGCATCATTAAGGGGGAGTTTTGGAGCTGGTGTATTAAGTATGTGAAGGAAGGTGTTATTAAAGTATAGAACAGCATCATTAAGGGGGAGTTTGGGAGCTGGTGTATTTAGTATGTGAAGGAAGGTGTTATTAAAGTATAGAACAGCATCATTAAGGGGGAGTTTGGGAGCTGGTGTATTAAGTTTGTGAAGGAAGGTGTTATTAAAATATAGAACAGCATCATTAAGGGGTAGTTTGGGAGCTGGTGTATTAAGTATGTGAAGGAAGGTGCTATTAAAGTATAGTACAGCATCATTAAGGGGCAGTTTGGGAGCTGGTGTATTAAGTATGTGATGGAAGGTGTTACTAAAGTATAGAACAGCATCATTAAGGGGCAATTTGGGAGCTGGTGTATTAAGTATGTGAAGGAAGGGGTTATTAAAGTATAGTACAGCATCATTAAGGGGCAATTTGGGAGCTGGTGTATTAAGTATGTGATGGAAGGTGTTACTAAAGTATAGTACTGCATCATTAAGGGGCAGTTTGGGAGCTGGTGTGTTAAGTATGTGAAGGAAGGTGTTATTAAAGTGTAGTACAGCATCATTAAGGGGCAGTTTGGGAGCTGGTGTACTAAGTATGTGAAGGAAGGGGTTATTAAAGTGTAGTACAGCATCATTAAGGGGTAGTTTGGGAGCCGGTGTGTTAAGTATGTGATGGAAGGTGTTACTAAAGTATAGTACTGCATCATTAAGGGGTAGTTTGGGAGCTGGTGTATTAAGTATGTGAAGGAAGGTGTTATTAAAGTGTAGTACAGCATCATTAAGGGGTAGTTTGGGAGCTGGTGTATTAAGTATGTGAAGGAAGGTGTTATTAAAGTGTAGTACAGCATCATTAAGGGGTAGTTTGGGAGCTGGTGTATTAAGTATGTGAAGGAAGGTGTTATTAAAGTACAGTACAGCATCATTAAGGGGCAGTTTGGGAGCTGGTGTGTTAAGTATGTGAAGGAAGGTGTTATTAAAGTGTAGTACAGCATCATTAAGGGGTAGTTTGGGAGCTGGTGTATTAAGTATGTGAAGGAAGGTGTTATTAAAGTACAGTACAGCATCATTAAGGGGTAGTTTGGGAGCTGGTGTATTAAGTATGTGAAGGAAGGTGTTATTAAAGTGTAGTACAGCATCATTAAGGGGCAGTTTGGGAGCTGGTGTATTAAGTATGTGAAGGAAGGTGTTATTAAAGTACAGTACAGCATCATTAAGGGGTAGTTTGGGAGCCGGTGTGTTAAGTATGTGAAGGAAGGTGTTATTAAAGTACAGTACAGCATCATTAAGGGGTAGTTTGGGAGCTGGTGTATTAAGTATGTGAAGGAAGGTGTTATTAAAGTGTAGTACAGCATCATTAAGGGGTAGTTTGGGAGCTGGTGTATTAAGTATGTGAAGGAAGGTGTTATTAAAGTACAGTACAGCATCATTAAGGGGCAGTTTGGAAGCTGGTGTGTTAAGTATGTGAAGGAAGGTGTTATTAAAGTACAGTACAGCATCATTAAGGGGTAGTTTGGGAGCTGGTGTATTAAGTATGTGAAGGAAGGTGTTATTAAAGTGTAGTACAGCATCATTAAGGGGCAGTTTGGGAGCTGGTGTATTAAGTATGTGAAGGAAGGTGTTATTAAAGTGTAGTACAGCATCATTAAGGGGTAGTTTGGGAGCTGGTGTACTAAGTATGTGAAGGAAGGTGTTATTAAAGTGTAGTACAGCATCATTAAGGGGTAGTTTGGGAGCTGGTGTATTAAGTATGTGAAGGAAGGTGTTATTACAGTGTAGTACAGCATCATTAAGGGGTAGTTTGGGAGCTGGTGTATTAAGTATGTGAAGGAAGGTGTTATTAAAGTATAGTACAGCATCATTAAGGGGCAGTTTGGGAGCTGGTGTGTTAAGTATGTGAAGGAAGGTGTTATTAAAGTGTAGTACAGCATCATTAAGGGGCAGTTTGGGAGCTGGTGTGGTAAGTATGTGAAGGAAGGTGTTATTAAAGTGTAGTACAGCATCATTAAGGGGTAGTTTGGGAGCTGGTGTATTAAGTATGTGAAGGAAGGTGTTATTAAAGTATAGAACAGCATCATTAAGGGGGAGTTTGGGAGCTGGTGTATTAAGTATGTGAAGGAAGGTGTTATTAAAGTACAGTACAGCATCATTAAGGGGTAGTTGTTTAAGGGGTGTCCAGTCTATTTCATGTAGGAGATGTTTGAATTTATGCTGACAAAAATTAGTTGAGTTCCTAACTTATTTTACAGTATGTACCTTAGTTGTTGGGAGTTTGTAAGGGAATAAGCTGGCAGATGATCGCTGAGGGAGCCAGACAGTGTACCAGAAGAGCGGTAATCGGAAGGGTGGGATACTAAGATCCAGTCTAGGGTTTTTTGGCATGTGAGATCTTTGTTGTATCTTGTTGGAGTATTGATTAGCTGAGAAAAAACATACAGATTTATACTGTTTGTGGGGAAGTTGGAAGCTATGGTTTGCCAATCTATATTTATGTCTCCTAAGATTATTATTTTGAGGTTTATTGTTTGGGATGTCCAGGATAAAATATTTTCCAACTCTGGTATATTGTTACCTGGTGGGATATATATTGCCATTATGCAAATTATTTTTGATATGTTGAGGTTCAAAAAAAAGATTAGTACTTCAGCATTGGAAAAGGTGGATATATTACTGGTGTAGGGTGTGATGTTGAGCGTAGAGATATATAGAAGAGCTATCCCTCCCCCCTTTGTTTAGATCTATCTCTTCTGGTTATTGCAAAGTTTGGAGGTATTATTTCTGAGTCTTTTACATCGGGGTGTTGCCATGTTTCTGTAAGGGCTTGTATGTCAGGTTTATTTTGATCAATCCAGGCATGCAATGGGGCTATTTTATTATATATACTTCTAAGGTTCAGCGTAAGTATGTTTACATTTTTGGGGTTACTCTTTTGGTTAGGATTAGAGGGTGGGCCAGGGTTAGGATGTATGTCTCCACATTTGAGTAGGTAGGTAATGAGGAAGGCGTACCATGGGAAGTGTTTTTATTGCTAGATGATGATACTGGTGTAAAGTGTGGTTTCTTAGGAGGTGAGGAGGCCAATTTGTGGCTTAAATAATATGTAGGGTATGGGGAAAAGATGAGAGGAGATGGTTGGAGGAGAGTGTTGATTTGTATTGATGTGTGGGAGTAAATGAGGATATAGCTGTAGCGAGGTTGATAATTAAGAGTACATATCATCATAGGACTGTCCAAATCAGCTTTCCTTAGACCTTGTCATACGCTTTTTCATATCTAGAAATGCTCATGTTCTAGTTTCTTCTGTACATTTGTGCATATTAGTCAACAGCTTCACATGTCTACATTTCTACATTTTTTTTCTGTACAGATGTGTGTGCTTCCCTTTCAGTAATGTAATATGTTCATCATTCTCACTGCTGCAGTAGCATTTGGTTGTTTGGGTTGTATCCAGCCCAGGATACAACAGACCAGTCTTCAACTTCAGTGCTTCCTTGCTGCCTCAAGGAAAAGCATCTCAAAGGCTTCACAGGAGCAGCAGTTGGCTACAGGCTTATTTTTGGGCAGATAAATCCCCATAGGGGTACACATTCACACAGAAAATATTCCCTTTTTAAATATTTTGATGTATTTTTTATTTTCTGAAAAAAATGGACAGTTGTATTAATGTCAGAAACTGCTGTTTTTAGTGTGTTGCTTATTATTGTGAGAAAAAAATAATGCTGCTTTTGAGGCATTTTTAACTGAATAATTTAAATATTGAGAAGTGTCTTTGTAATTCAAAATGTAGTTTGAATGTTTTGGTGCTTGTGTACACTTTGTGACAGTGTACCTTAATTATTTAACTGCTTGAAACATTGTACCTGAGGGTGTTATCTTTAAGCATTTGAAAGTGTATTCTAGTTCTAGAAATGTATTTTATGTTTGATGCTTATGTATGCTTTGTGACAACTTAACTTTCATTTCTTGGTTTGTATCAGTGCACTTTCTGTGAAAGGGAGTTGAGAGTTCCGACAGGGTTTTTGTATATTGCATATGCTTTGAATTTTGTGAGTGTGTGTGTGTGTGTGTGTGTGTGTGTGTGTGTGTGTGTGTGTGTGTGTGTGTGTGTGTGTGTGTTTGTGTGTGTGTATCTTGTCTGTCTGTTACTAGTGAACACTAGTCTGATAACCTGCCTTCCGACCTGCTCTTCACAGCAGCTCTAACGATAATCTTCCTTGACCACAGTATGCTTACTTACATTGATCCTGTTTCTTCTCCCACTGTACCTACAAAAAAAAAATACAGAATAGGAGCCAAGCTGCATGCTCTAGGGACCTAAACCTTATCACCACAATAAACAGAATATGCTGGAGGGATAGATTCCTGTCCCAGAGACTTCCCATACTCTGAACAAACTACCTATCTATATCAAACAAAGCTCCTCATTAGCACTCTTCAGGAAAAATCTTGATGATTGGATGAGAAATAGGAAATTCACCTCGGGGATCACCTCTGTGGCTCTGCTTGACAGGGGCACAGGAAAATAATTTTCTTGGGTGGTGAAAGCCAGGGTACCTTTTTGGCTAGGCTTATATAGGCCCTAGGGTCAATAGCCTAGTACCTACCTATGAACCCTATGAACCCTAGAAGAATTGTATTTAGATGTGTCAGTTGTGGCTCTGGATATAGGTTCTCTTATGCCTCGTTCGCTGCTGCTGTGACTGCCATCTTAGCCTTTTTGTTATTCAGTCAGTATTACTTTCCAGCTTACTCCATCTTTTCTACCTCCCAATTCTTCTTGCACTCCTTTCTTTTGATGACTTCCTGGACATCTTTATCAATAGCCTAGTACCTACATATGAACCCTATGAACCCTAGAAGAATTTTTTTTAGATGTGTCAGTTGTGGCTCTGGATATAGGTTCTCTTATGCCTCGTTCGCTGCTGCTGTGACTGCCATCTTAGCCTTTTTGTTATTCAGTCAGTATTACTTTCTAGCTTACTCCATCTTTTCTACCTCCCAATTCTTCCTGCACTCCTTTCTTTTGATGACTTCCTGGACGTCTGCATTCCACCACCAGCTTTCCTTATGTACTTCATTTTCATACCTGGCTTGACTGCAGGATAGGTTTATAGTCTTTGTACCAGCCATTTTGAGATGCCGCCATTCTTCCTTTGCTCCACCTGTTTCATCTTCTTCATGAGTTACTACAGCCCTGAATAATTCCTTGAACCCCTGTGCTTTTCATCTAGTCAACTTTCAGGTTTTCAGCCTATTTTCTCTTGATCCTAAAACCTTTTCTGACCATTGCTTCCAGATGATTGTAACCACCAATGGCTTCTATTGTTGGGGAGGTGATAGTTTCTTTACTATAAGGAAGTCTACCTGATTTGTATGCTGGTCATCTTATATATGATCATGTGACTGTCTCGTTTGACAAACCATGTGTTGGCCACCACCAGTCCATTTTCAGGACAGAAGTCCAGAATTGCCTCTCCATCATTATTCCTGTTGCCCCACCATGTGGACACAGGCAATCCTCATATCCATTTCTGTCTGTCCCAATATGAGCATTCAGGTCCCTCATTATCAACACTAACTCATTTTGCCCCACTTTATCCAGGATGTGAATGTTTGAATGAGTACATAAATTTAAATACAGAACCTTGGATGAATCATTCTGAGAGTTTGCAACTGATTAATAAAGGATCACAGACTCTCTCCCTGCCACAGTCATCTAAATTACTCTCAAACATTTGCAAGATACCCACATTTCTGATTATTAAGGAAAGAGCATTCCACAAAAATCCTGCCCGTATTTGAAAACTATTTCTTCATATTTCCTTTTCACTCTTAGGTAATGTTAGGAACTCTCAATTATTTCTTGTACTCAGGATATGTTTTTTACATTCAGCAGTTGTTGCCAAAACATTGTTGTTCTGACATTTACACATCATAGTAAGATCACCTCTTACCATTCTGCAGCTTATTGCAAACATAGGTTCTGAAATATATTTTTATTAACTCATATACCGGATCTTTATAATCTGTTTATTAAAAAAAACTTTTGAATCCTCTCCGACCTTCAATCCTGAAAGTAGTTATAACTACAGGATGTGACAGTATTCAATATTTGGTGTAACAATTGTCTTGTTCGTTGGCAGCAACACTGTATCATCCCTATTACAGATACTATGCAATATACCTTGAAAAACAGTAACATTTTCTTATCACCAACTGCAATATCTGTATCAAATTTCAAGCAGCTATCAATGACAAGTCCAAAATCCCTTACTGTGTCATCTGTGGGGAGGACATTATTGCTTACTGCATACAGGTATAACAGATTATTGACACCAAAGTATGGTAGCTTAGTTTTTTAACATTAAATTTAAATTATTTGTTCTTGAACAAACATAATTGTGGTCCAAATAACCTTGTAGTTTGGCTTGTTCATTCAAATTTGGTACTACTGTTCTCACTTTGTTGTCATCCATGAACTTATAAACCCAAATACCATCCTGATATGGAACATCAGATATAAACAAAGCAAATCATTTTGGTCTTAGCACCACCCTGACATTGCAGTGTAAGGCTTAAAATTTTGTGAAAGCTTGCAACAAAGCATTTTCATTTATCTCTGGGCAATTGGCCACAAACTGGCTAACATGAACAGTGGGATTGTGTAGTGAATATTTTAAACATTGTGCCATTATGACTGGTAATCAGAATTTCTAGAAATAGTTTACTGAAAAAAGAAAACATCTGCTAAAATAACATATTTTGAAACAAGCAGTACTTTGTGTTTACAAAAATATTCCTCCTCCATAACAAACAAACAAACAAAGAAAAGTTACACAAATCACTCAACAAAAAACAATTTCTTATAAATGCCTCTAATGACAGCTTTCCTCCACAACACAAGATTTCAAGGTCTTGAAGTCATGTATCATGGATAACCTCTGTCACTGATAGTATTTGTAGCAGGATTTCTAATTAGTCAATACAAATTATACTTCAGATTGTTCTGAACCCATATTTTTACTTTGTTGCCCTAACATTTACAAAACCATGTGGCATGTAATTCATTGGGTACCATTAGCTCACTCCCTCCAAATGAGCTCTGAAAATCTGCACGGTAATTTCCAATGGGAGAAGCCTAAGCTTTTTGATAGAATCAGATTATGTCTTCACATTTCAAACAAATAATCATTTCTCTGAAACCATATGGTTGCTAATGAAGTGTAAATGTCAAACTCTTCAGCTCAAACAATTTTAAAGTGCTTTTATTCTTTATGTTCTAGGTATTAAACTGGATTTTATTAGTCAAAGTAAACATAGTGCCTGTTAAGCTTGTAATATTTTGTAAACAACTTACAATATCTCAGCAACCACTCAAGGTACACACGTACTCACAGCAGCATTTGTTCATCCAGCTGACAGTTTTCATATAAGGCCAAGCAGTGTGTCTGAGCTGCTTGGTTGTTGAGATATTTACAACTACATGAAATCCATGACCACTAAGCAGCAAACTTGTCAGTGATAATTGACCTCTGCATGGTACAATTAGAGAGCAAAGCTTTACCCCTTATGCCTCCTTGCTGCATATTGTTACCTCTGACTCACTACAGCTTGAAAAGATGGACCTCAGCTATGCCTCCATTGTAGAGTCAGATCAGGAGCAATCAATCTGTTTTCGAGGAAGTGTGCACTGAAATGTAGGACAAATCTTAACTGTACTAGAGGTCTCTCAACTACTGTTCTTGACTAGTTTTCTCACTGACATATTTATTATATTAACTAATTATTTTAATTGATCCAAAAGAATTTTCTGTGGTCTCTATCTGGCCTTCTGATGGTCAGCGTTTTATACTCCCATTTCACATAGTCTCAGGGGTACAGCGACTGGTTTGCATGTCCTTGTTTTGTCTTGCATTGATTTTTCACTTGCCATACATTTTTCAGCTATTTCAGTACTTACGTATTATTGCAACCAGATTTTGAATGGCAATAGTGGTTACTTAACGATCCTGAAATATGGTCATCGCTGTTGTAGAAATGCGCTATAATGTGTGCCATTGTATGATTAATGTGGAAGTGTGTGATGGTGGGAGTGGGGCTGATCTTTATTACTTGCACTGAGTAGGCATAATTCCTTTGTTTACTTCCTCTTTCTGAATGGCTCTTCTATTTTTCAAAGGATCTTGTCAAATCTGCCCTGTGTGCTTTTGGGTCATTTTCAGGCAAGCACATTTGAACATCTAGCCCTTTTACATGAATAATTTACTTTACTTACTACAAATGGCAAAAATATCACTAGAGCTGTATTTTCCATCAGTTCCTCGTGTGAAGGAGTTTCTACCCCCGGCAGTGGTTAATGGTAGCAGTCAGGCTTAACTCGTTTGCAGGCCATCTCTGTGAATGGTTCTGTTTCCCACAGGATCTTGCCAAGTCTGCCCAGGAGCACTCAACTAACTTAACTGTCTTCCGGGGTCACACCCGAAGGCCAAGTTAGGTTACTTAATCTTGGCATTTTGAATAATGGAATGAGTAACGTTTGCATAGACTGTTCCCCTGGTCGCTGCAATCCAAACGATAGTATGATAGCAGCCATGAAAACTGTAGCATGCATGTGTAATGCCCAAAAAAATATGAGCACACTCCTTCTCCAACTCCTAAAAGCAAAGTGAAGTTTTTTGCCAGTAGTATAAATTTGGAAATTTGGAAGAAAATGTGGAGGGTTTACAAAAATAGTTTCAATTGTTTCAGGAACTCCTGTCTGTGGTGGTATGCGCATTTTGCAATTGCGAAATTTTAAGTAATTTTTCAAAACACCTGTATGTCTGTTAAATCAGTTATACATTAGATAAATGTGAATATAGAGACATTTTCATTTTGAGGCATACATACAACATTGACATTTAACTGGTTCTATTCCCACCAGAGTGGCTGAGGGCAATCTGAAATGTCTAGATTAAATTATTTAATTATGTCCTGTGAAGTAAAATACTGAATGACCTTTGAGCCTTTCCTATCACTGCCACCACTACTACTATAGTTCACTACATCAGTAATCCAAAGAACCCTACTAGGACTGCATGTCAGGAACAGCTCTTGGTAAATCTGTGAATTGAATTAGCTTGATATTTGATGTACATTTTCCAGTTGTGTTTTAAACAGCCATGAATGTTTTTTTCACCTTGTACACCAATGACTTTAAGTTGGCTGAATAAAAATTTCAGATGTGCAACCTTTTGTAGGTAAGAAGCAGATCCCCTTCCTTCTGGCGGAGCTGTAGTTCCTCTTTCTCTTTCATAGTGTTAATCCAGTAAAGTCACATGCAGTTATTCACATAATTTTATCAGTGCTCTGAACTCTGGGGTTTTGTGTCATGTCCAGAGTTTGTGCAATCCCACAATGGTCTATCTGTGTACGAGGGCTCTTGTCCTTTTCTATTCTCTACATAATCATATCCTCCATCTTAACTGCTGTCCTTTATCATTTCTCATTAAATACTTGGCAAGCTTAATGGAATATATGTCTGTTTTGTGGGTTACTACCCCTTTGCGTAAACCTTACTTCTGCTGTCATACTAATCACTGCCTTTAAATGCAAACAGAAACAGGACCTCAGTAGATTACTGCTACACTGGTAACAGACATAAATAAACAACCTACTCAATCTATCCAGTTGTTGCACTTTGCATCATATGGCTGTCTCTTCCTTCTTCTCCCCCCAGTACTCCACCTATCCTCTGCACTCTTGAACACCTACTTAGCCCTTTACAATACATTTCAGGTGTTTATTCCACTTGTCATTTTCTAGTATAATAAATGTTGACGATAGTAGGGATATCTTAAATGTTATAAATGCAATTGAATTGGTAATTTATTGATGGATTGTCAAACAGTAGGGAACAAAAAATATAGTGAAAGAAAGGGAGAGGATAAGGAATAAAGTGAAAAGGGTTTGGAAGTAGAAATAAAAAAAAATAGGAAAATAAGAAACTTCTATAGGAAAAGATAAGGAAGAGGGGTAGAAAAAGATTCTAAAGTTAGTGATATAGATGATATAAGATGGAAAGTAGTAAAAGGGAAGAAAAATATACTGGAAAAATAATAAAAAATAGAAAGAGAAAATTTAAAGCCATTAGTGTAAAAGAAAAAAAAAAAAGAAATGAGTAATATAAAGTAAAAAGGAAAGATAAGTTAATAACAATAAGCTTAAAGATACAATTTCACATAAATTAAGAAAAAGAGAAAATAATAATTTAAGAATCCTTTCAGTGAATATGAATAGTATTATAGTAAGAAAATAGGTATTAAGAATGATAGGAGTGTTAGAATGGTGTAATAAAGGTGATGTCGATATAACTGGTTTAGAAGGTGTAAGATTTTCAACAAGTAAAGAAGGACTACAAACAGAAAAATGATATAAAATGGATGTTCTATGAGTTGTATTTTCTTTGCTTTAGTTATGAATATGGTAGTGACTGAGGTGAATTTTAAAATGAAAAACGCAGGGTTTGTGATGCAGTTAGGAGTAGAGATTCCAGTGTTATTGACAAATGAAGATGATATTATTATGATAACTAAAAATAACATTTGGATGAGGGAAGTAATATTTTGTTTAGTTGAATGGCTAAAAGAATTAGGCATGGCATTGAGTAAAGATAAAAGTAAAGGATTGGAAGATGTGGTGCAAGTAGGTGGTGTGCAATTTACAATGGAAAAAAATCAGTGTTGGGAATAAAATGTGCTAATAGGGAAGTGAATAGATTGCTATGGGACAATTGATAGATGATTTCAAGGATTTTTTTTGGAAAACAGATAGGCTATCTTTTAGAAAAAAAATGTTTGATAAATTTGATATTGGGAAAATTGCATATTTATCAGATATATAAGTTGAACACCACAAAGCACGCTTCACCAACAAAAGAATGAGCAATTTCCTTTATTGTAACATCCAAGACTAAGCGCTTTCGCCAGCAATCTGGCTTCTTCAGAGTCATTTTGAACACATTTCATTTTCGTTTTTATACAACATGAGTTCAAATCTCATTGGTTAAACCCTGGCCACCCATCAATTAAACTACATAATCAATTAATTATCTAAAAACAATTCTTCACAATGCCCCTATCTACTTTCCCTACATCCTATTTACAAATATAACACATTAATATATAAATGCATCCACATGTCAGATTTTTTCTCTATATACACCATGCTATTACATATTTTATATAAAAATCTAAATGTTAATGATAACGATTAATTTACTTTAATTCTCTCGTGTATAATACTATCTAGACAATGTTGAGCAATTGATATTTGTTTCTATAATACAATTATTTGAAAAATAGATAGATGAATAAATAAAAAATACTATAGTGTTATTATTTAAAATAATTATATAAAAATACAAACCCTATACATTCTGCCAATAAATATATAAAAGTTATTAAATCTGCTGTGACCTAAGCTTCAAAAAAGGTTTGAGTGAGATATAGTCATTAAGTCCCGGGGGTCTACATGCATCTAGTCTAATCTGCCATTCTGTCTCTAAAGCACCCACCTTGTTGACTATATCACCACCTTCACCACAATCCACAACTCGTCCAATGACAAAAAATACAAATTTACTAAAATCAATACAATTCTTACTGTGTAGATAAAGTGCGTTGTGCATGTCTTTCTTTTTTATTGATCTATTGTGTTCTGCTATCCTATCACGCAGTCTCCTAGTGGTCTTTCCCACGTAGTAAGCTTCACATGATGTACATGATGCCAAATAGACTAAGTTCTTAGTGTAACAATTACATTGCCCTGGACAAGGAATTGTATACTTATAGCTACTCACACTTACATATGTACTCTCATTTATGTACCTGCAACATCTACAAAACCCACACTTTTTCATAACCGATTTGAAACTATTTCTTTTCCTTTTCTCCAAAATACATTTAAAATTTTCTCCTATCCTGTAGACTGTTGTTGGTTTTGCACCCAAAACCTTTTTAATTTCTTCACTTAAAGTATATTTCCAAGCATCTTGTACAACCCCCATCAATTCTGGTGTCCTGTCATTATACTTCAATATTAATCGCACCTCACCATTATTCTCCAATACTTCTTTTTGTTCCACTCTCATATTTGATAATCCAGAACTTAAAATTGGTGCATATTTACCATGCCTTTCTCTAAAAACATCTCTCCTAACACTCAGTAACAGTTTCAGTGGGTACCCCCGATCTAAAAACATACCAATCAGTTTAAACATCTCTGTTCTGAAGGTATTCTCATCACTTATCAGCCTTGATGTCCTTACCATTTGCCCTTTAATAACTCCTTTACGCTGATGGTAGGGATGGCAACTTGTAAAATGCAATAGTGAATTTGAGTAATTCTCCTTTCTATAAATGTTGCTCTCAAATCCCATCAATTTCTTGCTTATTGCTAAATCTAAGTAGTTAATTCTATCCTTGTTCCAATGAAATGTAAACTTTAAAAATTCCGTTGTCTGTCCCAAAAACTCTACAAATTCAGTAGCTGATTCTTCGTCTCCGTTCCACAAAATTAATATGTCATCCAAAAATCTATTATACAATAGTATCTTATCATTATATTTATTGGATGACAAAATGTGTACTTTTTCCCATTCTAGTAAAACTGCATTTGCAAAGACAGGGGCGCATATTGCACCCATCGCTACACCTGACACCTGTTGAAATAGTTCACCTTCAAAGGATATAAAATTATTTTTCAGAACAATTTCCATTAATTCAATTAAAAAATTAACTTTAGTTCCTTCTATCAATCCACTGTCGAGAATAGCTTTGTGAAACATGTCTAATCCTACCTCATGCGGAATGACAGAGAATAGATTCACAACATCAATTGTGAGAAAACCAAATTCATTACTTTCCATTTCATACATTCTTAATCTGTCAAGGCAATGCCATGAATCCCTGATGATATGCTCAAAAGTGTTGATCACAGGTTTAACAGAGAAGTCAATGAAGGCTGCTAGGGCTTCAGTTTTTGATCCCCTAGCTGATACTATAGGCCTAAACTGTAATCTCTCCGTACCTTTGTGAACCTTCGGGATCCCAAACAAGGTAGGTATTTTAGGATACTTCACACTTAAATAGTCATATTCAACCTCATTAATGTTCCCCTGAAACAAGGCGTCATTTAAGAAAACATCAATTTTAGAATATGCTCTATTGATTTCATTTCTGGACACTGTCACATATGTATCATCATTATTTAAAATTAATGAAATTTCGGAGATGTAGTTAATTTTAGACATCATAACCATGCCACCCCCCTTATCAGGTTTCATAAATCTAAACTCACCAGATTTCTTAAATGAGTTTAAAAGTTCCCTCTCTTGTTGTGAGAGGTTGTCATTAACCACAATATGGTTATTTAACTGTTTCCTTAACTGTGTTTCCAATACTTTCTCAAAACAGTTAACCTCTGAATTAGGGGGGGGGGCATGAATGCACTCTTCCTTTTCAAACCCTGCTGCTCATTTCTTGCCTTTATATTCCCCCTATTTGTATTATCCCTTTCAGGTGCAAAAAACATCTTTAAATGCATCTGCCTAGTGAAAATTTTAACATCCATCAGCACCTGGGCAATGTCTAATCTAAACATAGGCACAAAATTAATACCCTTGGAGAATAATTCAAAGTGTGTGTCCCCTATTGTCATGTCAGTATAGTTATATATATAATAACCTTTTTTCTTTAAAACTTGATGATTTGTACCTTCAACAATACATATTTCATTACTAGTTGATTGAGATAATTCTTGAATACCAATATTCTCAATAAGCAATGTTTCATTAGCTTCAGACATCAACCTGTGTATATTTTCATCAGCATAATCACATTCTACACAGTCATTTTCACTGTTGCTATTAACAAAAACATTATTATCTGCACTAACATCATGTATACAGTCCAAAAATACATTTGTGTTAACAACACTGTTTGTGTTCAATTTATCACTGTTGTCAATAGCATATTCAAGTCCTACACAGTCATTTTCACTATTGCCATTTACTAAAACATCGTTGTCTGCTCTAACATCATGTATACAGTCCAAAATTACATTTGTATTAACAGCACCATTTGTATTGAAATTGGTCCCAGCAGTCGCTTTATGTAAGTTCAGTATCTCCCTCTCCTGTTCACTCTCCCACCCCTGGGGTAACTCGTTCCTGGTTCCCCCACATTCACCTCCCTGTTCCGTAGTCTCTCGGATCATCGGGGGAAATTTTCCATGTCCAAAAAATCATTGTCATCCGCGGATTCATCATTGTTTCCCCCTCCAACTGAATTACAATGTACATTCTCATTGTCCATTCTAGGACCATGTTTTTTGAAACCAGGTGGATACGCACATTTGTTTTTATAATCTAGTGTATCCCTTTCAAGTTTCTTTTTCTTAGTTGCCTTGTTTTTAATAACAAACTATTCAACATTGTTAATAACCCTTGCAAAGTTAGTTTGCTGTTGCTCAAATAAAAGATCGTTTGTAATACTCACATGCAACTGGCTAATTTTTTCTTTCAACTCAGCTAGTTTAGTCTCGTTGTTCCGTAAGATTATATCCAACATCTCCATTCCTGTTTTGTTGAATAATGCGGTCAGTTCACCAAATGCCGTCGACCCCTCGTCAATACCTATAGGCCTTTTCCAAATACGGAGACCCATAGGCACCTGATTAAGTTCCTTAGATTGTTGAATGAACATAGAGTCTAATTGAATAGCTCGGTATTTAGTACATAATTTTTCATATTGGTGAATTTGTTCTTTCAAACAAGTAGTAATCACAGCTCTGTTGCTGAAATCAGTTCCTTCACCACGCCGCGGACTTCTAAACCAAGATGCGAGATCAAAATGCTGTACCTGCGTTCTCCCATTCGGGACTTCCTCCGTCGTTACACTATTCACGCTCCGCTGGTGTGGACCCGCTACTTCAGCATACGAGTTCCTCCCCGACCGTTGACCCGGTGGTATAGATCCAAGAGGGGAATGTAGAGTAAAAAGCTGTACTTGTGAGTCAGTTGGACTCACAGCCCCTACCCCTGGGGCATCGTTCTTATTGTCCACATAAACCTTTATCAGTCTATCCACCACAGTGGCCATTTCTTTAAGTATAGTTTCCATATCGGCGTATTACCCACTCACGTGCAGGCAAAGAGCTCCAGTGGTATTTACGATGAATAAAACAACAAAGTTTTCACCCACAAGGGCAGATGCTGATAAATAAGTTGAACACCACAAAGCACACTTCACCAACAAAAGAATGAGCAATTTCCTTTATTGTAACATCCAAGACTAAGCGCTTTCGCCAGCAATCTGGCTTCTTCAGAGTCATTTTGAACACATTTCATTTTCGTTTTTATACAACATGAGTTCAAATCTCATTGGTTAAACCCTGGCCACCCATCAATTAAACTACATAATCAATTAATTAAACTAAAAACAATTCTTCACAATGCCCCTATCTACTTTCCCTACATCCTATTTACAAATATAACACATTAATATATAAATGCATCCACATGTCAGATTTTTTCTCTATATACACCATGCTATTACATATTTTATATAAAAATACATAAATGAGAGTACATATGTAAGTGTGAGTAGCTATAAGTATACAATTCCTTGTCCAGGGCAATGTAATTGTTACACAAAGAACTTAGTCTATTTGGCATCATGTACATCATGTGAAGCTTACTACGTGGGAAAGACCACTAGGAGAATGCGTGATAGGATAGCAGAACACAATAGATCAATAAAAAAGAAAGACATGCACAACGCACTTTATCTACACAGTAAGAATTGTATTGATTTTAGTAAATTTGTATTTTTTGTCATTGGACGAGTTGTGGATTGTGGTGAAGGTGGTGATATAGTCAACAAGGTGGGTGCTTTAGAGACAGAATGGCAGATTAGACTAGATGCATGTAGACCCCCGGGACTTAATGACTATATCTCACTCAAACCTTTTTTGAAGCTTAGGTCACAGCAGATTTAATAACTTTTATATATTTATTGGCAGAATGTATAGGGTTTGTATTTTTATATAATTATTTTAAATAATAACACTATAGTATTTTTTATTTATTCATCTATCTATTTTTCAAATAATTGTATTATAGAAACAAATATCAATTGCTCAACATTGTCTAGATAGTATTATACACGAGAGAATTAAAGTAAATTAATCGTTATCATTAACATTTAGATTTTTATATAAAATATGTAATAGCATGGTGTATATAGAGAAAAAATCTGACATGTGGATGCATTTATATATTAATGTGTTATATTTGTAAATAGGATGTAGGGAAAGTAGATAGGGGCATTGTGAAGAATTGTTTTTAGTTTAATTAATTGATTATGTAGTTTAATTGATGGGTGGCCAGGGTTTAACCAATGAGATTTGAACTCATGTTGTATAAAAACGAAAATGAAATGTGTTCAAAATGACTCTGAAGAAGCCAGATTGCTGGCGAAAGCCCTTAGTCTTGGATGTTACAATAAAGGAAATTGCTCATTCTTTTGTTGGTGAAGCGTGCTTTGTGGTGTTCAACTTATTTATCAGCATCTGCCCTTGTGGGTGAAAACTTTGTTATTTATCAGATATGTTTATGATTATTTTTGGAATAATCATTCTGTGTGGAGCAACTTATAAGTAAGGGCGTTGCATCCAGATTTAAAGTTCATAGATTCATACGTGTGTACTAGGCTAATGGCCCTGGAGCCTTTACAAGTCTATCCCATAGAAGTGCCCTGGCATCGTGCCGCCCAACATTAGTTCCCAGTGCCTCTATCAAGCAGAGTCACTGGAGTGATCCCCAGGGTGAACTTTCTATTTCCCATCCACTCATCAAGATTTCTTTTGAAGGGGGCGTGGCCATGATGCCAAGGAGATAGCTGCACTTTCTTGATGCTCTGCCTAAAATATTTTCTGACAAGATTTTTCTATTTTAACTCAAAAAATATTGAAGAATTTTCTCACAACTACTCATCTTGATATTGTGAACAACTTTAATAGAAGAAATCTTAATTTTGTTAGCTATTTATCAAGATATTTCCTGTCAGATGTTCTGTCACTAGTTACAGACTGAAACCGCTATGAGTCACTCAAAGGCCTCTCTACAAGACAGCACCATGAAAAAGGAACTTCAAACAATAATTACTAGCATTCAAGATATTTCTATGAAAATGGATAACTTAGAGAAGATTATCACCCGAATTTACTATTCTGCCATGCAGGACTAACTTAGTCCTGCACGGAAGTGGCCATTTAGGAGCAGGACGGCAGTGCGCCATGCATATTAATGAAGGCGTGCTGCCTGAGCTCCTAATCTTACATGGAGTGTGTTAGAGTGCAGGGGGCGTGTCTGAGAGCAGAACTCTCAGAATATATATGCCCCCCCACAATGAAGAACTAAAGAAAGGCCAAAGGAATGAGCGAGACCGTTTATAGTTGTCCGCATATTCCCAGCAACATTACCCCACATGTACAACAGCAATAGTAAATACAAATCAAGTAAGCAAACCTTTTTTTTATTAAGAATCCGATTAACGCTAACCATAGATGAGCGGGTGTGCCTGTCGCTTAGCTACAGTTAATGCAGCTTAAATGGCTGAAGAGGATAACAAGGAAGATATATGAAAATGAAGCAGTATAGCAATAGTGTAGTGGGCAGAGCATTCACCTTACGAGCAGGCATTCCCAGTTCGAGTCCCACTGCAGCACATTCTATTTTCCATGGCAAATCACGTTATGACCAATATTTTAGTTGCATAACCCACTAAATAACATATATTTGTGAACTGGAGTACTGCACTAAATGCACATGTGAGGTGTCAGTGTCATAATGTTGCAAAGTCCTCAGATAATCACACTAGTATGGAATTCTCTTTAATTTGTTTATTTTTATTCAAAATTTCTTGTTTTGTATTTGGAGCTTATCTCCCCAGACATCCGCTGAAAATGGACATGTATCCAGTCAGACTTTCCTGGCCAACAAATGTAAATTAAATAAATAAAATAAAAATAAAATGTGCCCCATACAGTATATGTACACAGGAATCATGGATACAAATGGAAGGTAAAATGTGTAATGAATGACAACTCCATACAGCTTCCAAATCCCCCACCTTCCCAAGAACCATTACATATGACTGTCTAAATCAGTGCAATTGCAAACGGGAGTAAGAACTAGTAAGCACGTGTAAGCACCAATAAGCAGTAGTAAGCATATTTAAGCACTAGTAAGTGAGTTTAAGCCCATTTGCATGGGGTTAAGCAATGTGCACACAGGTTAAGCATTTTTGAAGCTAACTCTCTGTAAGCACATTTAACCAGAGGTTAGCATTGCTTACCCTCACGTAAACCCAAGCAAACCTGCTTACAACTGCTCAAAAGTGCCTTAATCACTCTGTATCCAATGGCCCTTGTACTGCCCAGCAACAAAATAAACAACCTTACAGGTCTAGAACCCAGGACTCTATCCACTATATTTACAGTAGTTATTCACCAAGCCATCACAGCTGTACAGAAGAATGAAGTATTAGCAAACAAGTCTTCACTATAGTAAAATCAAACTGAACCTGTGAAAGGAATCAGTATACAGTCATATGTTCTATAACCCACTACATAACATAAATATGTGAACTGGAGTACAGCAGTAAACCCAGATGTGAGGTGTAATTGTAATAGAGTGTTGAAGTCCCCAATAAAACACAAGGACACCATAGAGTGTATGTACACATGACTCATGGATACCAGGCACACACATAGATATATATATATATATATATATATATATATATATATATATATATATATATATATATATATATATATATATGATGTAATGAATAAGAAATCAATGCCAAAAGGAAAATATAATGCAAAGTCTAATGTAAGCAATGCTAAGCATTGCACAGACCAGCTTAGGAGGTGTAAGCAATGTGTAGGTCAGCTAACTCAATGTGCCCATTATTATACCCCTTTAAACAATGCCAACCTTAGGTAAGCAGGTTTTTCCATAGCCTAGCCTTTTCAAAACCGGACAATCATGGAAAAGTGCAGAAAATCAGCCCTACATAAACCCATACAGATGGGAATACATCTCATAACTGGTTGCAGCTTCCCCATGCAGGCAACATGTCAGAAAGGGGAGAAGGTGTGTGCTTCTGGGTACAGTGCTGGTGCATCCAGGAGTCCAGAGTCATGGCAGGACTCCTTGTCAAAAACCATGAGCAGAGACTGCTGCAGGGCCAGTACCAGGGTTCCCAATACAAGACGGAAGCCCGGAACCATCTTGCCCATGACCTCACCAGTGCCACTGGCATACCCCGAACTGGTGAGCAGGTCAGGCATTACTATGCCAACCTGAAGTGATGTAAGGGGGACCTCTTGGAGAAGTGGAGCCAAGAGGCTAGAACAGCAGGGGATGTCCCAGCTGTGTGTAAGTATCACTCCACTGTGTGTGTAATAATTTCCAGCTCATGTATATCATGGATAGGTATGGCTAAATATTCCTCTTATGTCCTCCACAGCTGCACATGAGCGGGCCGTGAACCAGGAGGCCCATGGAAGTCTCCTGGAGAGGTTGCGATGTGAGGCAGGTCAGTAATACTCTTGCATGTACTGTCATAGGAAATAAAACTAAAAGTATTAGTAAATTAATTGCCTGTATAAAACCTATATTGAGTAAGGCAAGTACTGCATACACCAGCGAATATGGCAGGAAGACGTTCGTATAGTTTGAATGTAAATAAAAGCATAATAGCCTGACAATAAAAGTCTAACTGCTGGACTGCATATGTATACCCTGGTATCATATGGTAATGTAGATTTGCAATCAGGTAATAGTACTGTTGTATTAAGCACTGTTACCCACACTGTGCACCATAAATAGAATGTGTAGGAATGCCTGTATATGACTGGTGTAATCCCCAGAGGCCATTTAGTACAACTGAGAGGCATATAGACAGAAAACAGTGAAAAGGCAGACAACAAAATCCAAATAGCACATGCAACTGAGAAGTGAACTGCTGTATTTTTAGCACACACAGCCATGGTTCGAATCCTGGCAGTGGTAGTAGTCTGCATACAGAATCATACCCCACAAATGTACAGATATGTCCAGAATGTCCAGTAAAGTGGCCCATATCTGCCACTTGTCAACCTGTCCCCCTACTAAATCAGTGGGATGATCCCAGATGTATAGGCAGCAAACAGTAAATACAACCGATTGACACACATCTATGAGAACAAAGCTGGCACACTAGCAACTCCCCAAAATCTTATGAGACTAAGAAGCCACGTATGTCCCATTTACACCCCCATGTTGTCAAGCTGTAGCCAGAGTGTGTACAGCAACATAGTGAGATGTATGTGCATAATAGTAATGTGAAATCTGGTACTGTGTGTGGCAACATTCAGGTAGTGCTAACAAACATTTCTCCCACAGGTCTGTTAGATACCAACACTGTGCCCAAAAATACAAGAATGATACCCCATACTGGTACTGTTTACTTTGGAATTGTATAGCATTGAGACTGATGCAGTTGCTCTGAATAATAAGGTATTACTCATCACTGTCACCCACACTATCCTACAAAATATAACTGTCTAGGAAATCCTGTATAAGAATGTTGTAATGCAAGGTCAGAATGCAAATCCACAGTAGAATTATAAGATGGAAAGTAGATAGGAGATATACAACAATATCTATATAACACACACAACTCTGGTGGACAGTGTTTAAGCTGTAGCAGACACAGCCATGGCATGACTCGTGGGAGTGGAAGTAGGGTGCATACAGAATCATACCCCACAACTGTACAGATAATACCAGAATGTCCAGTATATGGGCCCATATCTGCTGCCTGTTACCCTGTCCCCCGGGAAGTCTGTGGGATGATCCAGATGTCTAGGCAGCAAACAGGGAATGCAACTGATTGTCACACATCTATAAGAACAAACCTGTCACTCTAGCAACTCCCGAAACTGTTATGAGAGTAATAAGCCATGTATGTCCTATGTACACCCCCATGTTGTCAAGCCGTGATCAGAGTGTATACAGTAATAGAGTGAGATGTATGTGCATAACACTAATGTGGAATCTGGTACTTTGTGTGGCAACATTCAGGTAGTGCTAACAAATATTTCTCCCACAGGTACGTCGGATACGAACACTGTGCCGAGAAAAAAAAAGCTTGATACACTGTACTGGTACTGTTTACTCTGGTATTGTATGGAATTGTGAGTGCTGCAGTTGGTCTGAATAATAATGTATCACTAATCACTGTCACCCACACTATGCTACATAATATAACTGTGTAGGAAAGCCTGTATAAGAGTGTGGTAAGTCACTAAAGGTTGAAGAGGGCAATAGTCTAGATATGTCCCGGTTCACCTGCATGTGGTCAAGACATGGCCAGAGTCTGTGCAGAAAGAGATGGACAGCTATGTGCTCAACATCAACCTGGAATCTGGGAGTATGTGTAGAAACAGTTAGTGTTAACAAACATTTCCTCCACAGGTTTACCAGATAAGAGGTGTATACTGCAGGTAAAACCAGTTCATGTATAACGATGACAACAGCCATATCACTGTCCAACCTAAGGCTATAGGGTACTGTATTAATACTTGTAAGGTACAGATAACAGCACCGACTAGGAAAGTAATGTGGACTACAGGAGTATACATGTTGTTAATTGACATCTTTCTCTCCCCCCACCATATCTCCAACAATAAATTACTTACCCATCTCAACTGGTATGTAATGACTGCACTGTTCTGTTGGGATATATGTCCTGGTGATTAATAATTATTTTAACCTGTTTCCATGCATGTGCTATATTGAAATACTCCAACATTGGTGGCATGGTGCCATCAATGTACCTGCATGCTGTTGTTATTATCACTGTGGTCCCATATATGCATGTGTTCCATTTGCTATGCAACTGTTCCATATCTGGTGTCTGGGTTAATGGGAATATCTATGCATGTTGTTATACCTAACCCTGGAATGTGTTGACTATTACTAACCCACATATCATGATAAAATATAAACACTATAGCACATTTGGGAAGACTGGTCCCAGCGGACCCAACTGTCCCACTTCAGTTGGCCACTGCACCAGACACTAGCACGTCTGGGGCCCAACCTGGGATCTCCTCGTCCACTGGTCCTGCATCACCTTCAGGTGGAACCACCTCAGGGTATGGGGCTCGCCCTCCCACTGGGAGTGGGCATGGACAGGAACCTGTCACCCGTCACCAGGTCCAGGTCGTGGTGCATAGCAAGCTCTGCAGGGAGGCAAGAGATCTGCTACACCAGCTCGAGGGCCATGTGTCACAACTAGAGGATTGGCCTGGTTATGTGACTCAGCCACCAGCACAGCCACTTTCAGGGCTGTGAAGGTGCAGTGGTGACTGCCCATAGGTGGGGATCTTAGTCCCACTTTTTCCACTATGGGGCTTATGGGCTTCCAATGTCCCAACATCCCTCCCCATCAAGGTGACTACCCCCAACATGTGTCATATACAGCCCCTGTATGCATCTTGTTTGTCTTGTCTGTTAACCTACCCAACCTACCTCCCCAAATATACCTACTATCCCTCCCCAACATCTCCTCTCACCTAAGAAAAAAGGGCAATCTGTTCCCAAAAAAAAAATCTTGCCCCATACATAGCTGTCCATTTCGCACACGTGTCCACTGGACACATGTAATCTGGTCTAATTGGCATCACAACATATTATTGTTGCCCTCACCTCTCTCAGGGGGTTGAGTGTCCAAATCAACCTCCAAATTCACTGTATCTGCACAGTTGTTGCTGTAGAAGAAATGGGCAGTTATGGACCTTCCCTACACCCTTCCTGCACAACCCTAGCTATCTTCCCTACTGTCTTTCCCTCTTTGCGCCCCTTATTCACCACTTTCCTATCAACCCCTTTTTCTTTTCTTATAAAGAAATTAGTGCGGGGTAAGCAGGAGAAAAGCACTTTTAAGCAGCAGTAAGCGGATTTAAGCTTGTTTGGCTGGGGTAAGCAATGCATGCACAGGTTAAGCAATTGAGAAGCTAAATCAGTATAACCAGAAGTTAGCAGTGCTTACCTCTACACAAACTTGCTTACCACTGCTTAAAAGTGCTTTAATCACTCTGTATCCAACGGCCCTAGTTCTGCCAGCAACAAAATAAACAGCCTTTGCAAGGCTCGAACCCAGGACCCTGCACACCATAGCCAAAGTGATTTATTACTAAGCCATGTCAAATATACATAACCCTGATGTTTTCACAAACATATCATCCAGCCCAGGCATTCAACAATACAGGGAAAGTATTTCAACATGTAGATGTATGTGTGTGTGTTTGTGTATATAAATATTAATATCTAAATAGATATAACATATCTATATATGTAACTATATATATATATATATATATATATATATATATATATATACATACACACACACACACACACACACACATATATATACATATATATATATATATATAAATATATATAAACATATATACATACATATGCATACATCTATAGATATATATGTCTACATCTATATGTATATATTTATATATATATATATATATATATATATATATATATATATATATACATTTATATATATATATATATATATATATATATATATATATATATATATATATATGTAAGCAGATATATATATATATATATATATATATATATATATATATATATATATATGTAGGTATATACGGACATACATCTGTAGATAACAATGGGAACATAACAAAAACAGATATGTCCACATGCACCATCAATGGGGTTGAGAGGCCCCATACATCTTGTACGAATAGGTATCCCCCCCATAGCCAAACACATCTGCCCTGCAATACACTGCCAGCTGTTGCAGATCCCATAACCAAGACTTGACACGACATGGGCACAAGATGTTAACAGTACTCCATCCCACCTGTGTGATGTCAGGCTGTTATTAGTAACATATCATGCAGTACAGTCTGGCTCCCATAGGGAATGTACAATGTGGAAGCAATCAGCATCCATAGGATACATATACACAGACACATATATGCAGACACAGATATACATATATATATATATATATATATATATATATATATATATATATATAAAATATACATATATATATATATATATATATATATATATAGAGAGAGAGAGAGATAAGTAACTACACATACACACTCAGAGATATGTATAGTAAGATACATATGTAGACGGTTCACACAATGAGTCACCCATACAAAAGACAATTGTTGCCTGCAACATATACCCACAGAGAGGTCAAAGGATATAACATCTCACAAAGGTTTTCATACATGGGAAAGCTTTATGTGTGTACTATTACAGTTGTATATGCCATGTCATATAGCTGTTTAGACACTGACATCCATATAAACAGAGTAATGCAACTGTGAAACAGTGATACTAATACAATAGTCTGGAAAGGTTTACTTATGTTGCTATCCAGGCCGAGGCCTTCAAGTAGTACAATAGTAAAGACAGACTGGGCCACAGGATACCAAACAATCAACAGTAAGTAATGCAGATGTATAGGTTAGCAGCCTCTATCTACACTCTGTACACAATCCCTAGGGGGTAAAGACCTCAGTTGACTCAATAGGATGTAACTGTTGCATAACAAGGCATAACTGACACCATCACAATCATACTGACAAACAGAACAGTCTGCATGGCAGGAGGCAGTAGGCCTGCATTTACCCAAGGTGGATTGTATGGTAATGTACATCCAAATACCTTAAGGAAGCTTACCCCTGATACCCCCACATGTTGTAAAAGCCTATGTTAGTTAAGGTGCATCCCCCCACCCAGAATCAATAATACAGGGCCATATACCACTGTTACATACACTGGCCTCTGGTGTGCATAATGAAACGCATGTATTGTGTAGGTGAAGCCCATATATATATGACCCCAACCCCACAGTATATGTGGGGGACACAACAGCAGTGGACTGATGGCAAGAATGGTAGCATGACATACTCACAGCCCACTACAGAACAGCCCCTGACAGCATGTCATATGTGCAAAGCCTAGTATGTAGGTAGAGGACAGAGGCTGGAACACAGGCCCATATGTGTAAAACTGTTGTCATACACTAAGCAAGTCACTGGTGTTACAGGGTAGTCTGCAGCATACCCTTAGTCAGGAAAATGAAGTTAGAAACAGAAATGGATGTAGCCATGTACTGATCGCACTCAACACACATTCTTTCTATGCTTTTGAAGTGAGGTTTCTGTGTTCTGCAAAGGTGGCATAATCTTGATAGAGGCCTGTTGTCTTGGCTGGTAGTTTTGTTTGAGTTTCCTGTATTTCTGCCAGCCATTTTCTGCTGATTGTCTTCATTATTATTGAGAGTAACAAGGCCTCCTGACCTTCTGTAGTACGAGTGATTGGGTAATAGCAGGGTCTGAGTAGTAATCTGATTTTCCAACTCTTCCATTCTTACTGCTATATAAACCCTGTGTCTTATAAAGGTTCTGCTTGTATTGTCAGGCTCTGGATTGCATTGCATAAGTGGAAATTCCTTAAGATTCCAAGAGCAGGATAAGTTATTTCTTACACTTATTTCACTGAACTGCACTTCTGAAACGCTTATAATTGTGCTATACAGTTGATCTACTACATTTTTGCACTGTTATAAAGCTTTTTTTGTTTCGCTGCATTTATGTACTGTTTTATACTGTTTTAACATTACTTAACTGTAAACTGCCTTTTCATACTGAGAGTTGTATTTTCTGTTTGTGAGTGCTCTATCCGAGCTTTTCTGTGCATTTTTGTCTGTTTACAGTTAAAAGCATTCTCGTCTGCTCCTTGATCTGTTTAAAACTTTCATTTAGTGGCTACAGCTAGGAACTGTAATTTTTCCCACCCAGCCTCCCTAGTGTTGTGTGTACTTATACTTAGTGGCTTTGCAGTTGCCCACCCATACTGTATATTTGATCTGTGACACTCCTCCCAGTCTAGTATCATTAGTTCACTCAATTTAATAGAGAACATTTGTGAAGGCCAACCCACTCAGATTCTTAACGTTGAATTAACTTCTGTTCCAGCTTTCTCCATTTCCACTTTACTGTAAAAAAAATTACTAAGCTTGCTTCCCCCTTTCCTGTGGCAGGTCAGGTATGGATTTGCTGTGTCCAGGACTGTTTGTGAGCTCCTAAGCCCCCCCCCCCCCAACTTAACTGGGGTTAAACTATTCCTGGCGCCATAAAGTCTGTTCTTCAAAATTTCCCTTGCAACTAGCCAGTTTTTTAGTTTTAGCACTCATCTGTTTCTTTGATCTCAGCACTTGTTCAGAACTCATTGTAAGCACTAAATAAGTTACAAATTACTACAGCACTCAACTTTCCTCACTTGTCTAGAGGAAAACAGTTTTTAGTACTTAATAAATAAGCACCTATTCAGGCATGTCTAAAGGTCAGCTTCCTGTGTTTTCTCCTGTCTACCTGATGAATCTGGGCATCTTGGGACAATGCAGCAATTTCCTCATGTACACAGAGAACCCTCTCCTCCTACCACCCAACACTACATCCTGTGAGAGATGCACATATATAGCCAAACTGGAAGCAAAGCTCTCTTCACCTAAGACTGGCCTAGACAGTCAAGAGGAGAAGGTAAACACTTGCACCACACTCATTACATAGTCCCTCAAAACCTACACCTCCAAAACATACACACAGAAGCACAAAACACACACCTACATTCACAGAGGCTCTCAGTACAAATCTGTCCAAACAACAGAGACCTCCAAAGCAGAAATGCAAGCAACCTCCACCCCCCAACACAACCCAAATGACACATAGCCCACATACTCAGTGTGCCACTCAACTATAGCTCATTAGGGATAACGTACCCAACACTCTAGTCATAGGTGACTCTATAGACAGGCACACTGATGTTCCACTCACCAGGCTAAACAAGGAAAAAGTTACTGTCAGTTGCCTGTCAGGTGCCAGGATCCACCACATAATGCACGCACTTAGGTCACTCCACAACAAGTACAAATATGACTCTGTCATTGTCCATGTTGGTGTGAATGACCTGAGACGTACCTCCCTGGACTACATGAAAAGAGACGTGGAGGAGCTCTCCGATCTTGTAGCCAAGGTCGGTATGACCCTAGCCCTGAGTAGCATCCTGCCATCACCCAGAATTACACCACAGTACAAGGACAAAATGATTGACTTTAACAATTGGCTAAGCTTCTGGTGTCATTCTAAGGGAATCCAGTATCTGTCTGCCTGGGATGACATGCTCGACAGACCACGCTGCTTTGCCAGAGATGGCCTGCACCTATCGCCCTTGGGATTCCGGATACTGGTAAAGGCTATTGCCACCCCTATAGTGCCTTTTTTAGGCAAGGTTCAAATGACAAATTCACCACCTAACAGGTACAAGCAAGCAAAATCTGAGGGTAATGCTACTCAATGCTAGAAGTCTAAACCTCAATCAAAATGCACTCACTCGAGGCACTCCTTAACATGGAGAACATTGACATCTGTGCAGTGACAGAGACCTGGTTCAAAGCTCCAGAGTGCACCCCTGCATTACTAGGCTATAATTCATACCACGCCTTTCGGCCACCAAACCCAGACTGAAACACTAAAGGTGGAGGCATGTCCATATTCATTAAGGATATCCACATCTCCAAGCTAGTTGCTCAGCATAATGCATCCGATATTATCCACGTTCAACTAACTCTGGGCAAAACCACAATCCAGATTTTAGCTTGCTACAAACCTCCCACCATGCCCCAGGATTCCCACTCCTCATTTCTTGATGCACTGGAAAATATTAAGGTACAACCCAACACTCTAATAATGGGTGATTTCAACTACCCTAACATTAACTGGGAAAAATACTCATGTGCCAACTCTTTTGCTCAACGTTTTCTTGAAATCATCAATTCCAACGCTTTGGATCAATTTATCCACACCCCCACCAGGGGCAGCAATATCCTAGACCTGGTCATCACCAACATGGGTGACCGGTGTTCCACACCAGAGGTCAGCTCCTCATTGGTCAGATCCAACCACAAGCTAATCACCCTAGACATCCACATCCCGCTCCCACCCCCCATTAGGAAAAAAATGAAAAAATTTCTCCAAAGCCAACTTCACGCTTCTTAAGACAGAAGTGGCAAACTTCACGACACCCATGAAGATGGACAATAGAGGTACGACTGCTGAATCCTACACAAATGCACTTTATAAGCACTTACACGAGTGCATGGATCATGCTATCCCTAACAGAACCAAGATGCTATCCGCCAAAAAAAGGAAGCCAATCTGATGGTCTTCTGCCATAAACAAACTCTACAACAGAAGAAAGAAACTGTTGCAAAAAAGAGTAAAATCCCATGATTGGAGGAACCCCCTGGTCAGCCTCAGTAAGAATCTGAAATCCCTCATAAAATCCTCCAAAGCTAGTTATGAAAACAAAATTGCCACTGATTCTAAGACAACCACAAAGCATTCCATAGCTATGTCAAAAATCTCAATGGCAACACTCAAATCTGCTCTGAGTTAAAGCACAATGACACTAAATTTACAGAACCAACTGATATTGCCAACATCCTGGCAGATAGGTTCAGTGCTAACTTTACCCCCCTCTCACCCCTAAAGGGCCCATCTTTATACCGGAAGAATGCAAATTTCCTGTAATCACGGCTGCACAGGTAAAAACCTCACTCTCCAAAGCCAAGAACACAGCATCCATGGGACTTGTCAACATCTCAGGCTGCCTTCTACATGAACTACTGAATGAACTGGCACCCCACCTAAGTACCATGTTCAATCATAGCCTCACCTCAGGCTTTGTGCCCATTGAATGGTGCACCACGACAGTTACCCACACCACAAAGAGGGGGCCACAACAGACCCCGAGAACTACTGCCCCATTAGCCTGACGAGCCTTGTCTGCAAGGCCATGGAACGTATCATCATGGAACTCATAAACAAAGACATTGGAGATCTCCAAACTCTGGACCCCACACAGTTTGGGTTTGTAAAAGGCAGATCATGTCTCCTAAACCTGATAGACTTCTTTGAAGTAGTCACCAAAGCCATAGATGAGGGTAAGGTGGTTCACACAGCCTATCTAGATTTCGCCAAGGCGTTCAACACCATCCCCCACTCTGGAATTATAGATAAACTCACTAAACTAGGTATAAATCCCTATGTCACAAGATGGGTTGACAACTGGCTTACTGACAGAACCCACACTGTGAAATTAGCAGACTCCAAATCAGACTTCAGACCAGTGACAAGTGGAGTACCACAGGGTTCAGTCCTGGGTCCTCTCCTGTTTGGTATCTACTTTCCTGAAGTACAGGCCAACACAGAAGGTCTTTGGCTAACTAAATTTACAGATGACTGCAAACTAGGATCCACAATCGAAACTCCTAATGATGTGGACATTCTACAAAAAGGTCTCACTGAGACAGATGCCTGGTGTCGAAGACATGGTCTCAAGCTCAATGCCAAAAAGTGCATTGCCATCCCTTTTGGTAAAACTCTGTACCCATGAACTGCCACATAGGCGGTCGTCTACTTAACACCGAAAGTGTGATAAGAGACCTTGGGACACAGGTGGACAGTAGTCTCTCCTTTGATAATCACATCACCACAGTGGTCAGGAAATCCTTCTACGTGGCACACCTCATCACAAAAGATTTCTCATCCAGAAAAAAAGAGGTCATTGTTCTCCTCTACTCATCACTCATTAGACCCATTATAGAGTACAATGCCCCTTTTGGTATGTACCTCACAAGACATCTACAACAACTGAAAAGGCTGCAAGAATACCTCACAAAGAGTATTACTGGCCTCAAACAGATGCCTTACACAGACTGTCTCAAAAAACTCCAGCTTTACTCCTTCGCATATCGCCTACTCAGAGGCAATCTCTGCCTAACATACAAAGCTATGTCAAACCCAGAGCTGTTGGACATGCTCCACTTAAAGAAATCCCAATCCCTCCAAGCTACACACTCTAGGGACCTAAACCTTGTCACCACAATAAACAGAACATGCTGGAGGGATAGATTCCTGTCCCAGAGACTGCCCATACTCTGGAATAGACTACCTATCTATGTCAAACAGAGCACCTCATTAGCACTCTTCAAGAAAAATCTTGATGATTGGATGGGTAATAGGAAATTCACCCTGGGGATCACTTCTGTGGTTCTGCTTGACAGGGGCACAGGAATATTATTTTCTTGGGTGGCAAAGGCCAGGGTACCTTTTTGGCTAGGCTTGTATAGGCCCTAGGGCCAATAGCCTAGTACCTAACTATGAACCTATGAACACTGCCAGTGATATATCTGACACAAGACCTGTGTGGTGGACAGACAAAACATAATAGGCACACCTCTGGCCATCAAGAGGACAGGCCCACAGTTGAGAGCTATGCAGACAGACTACATTCCAAGTTAAACTAATATGTACACATAAACCCTGTAACACCAGTGCTATACAATGCATACAACTACTCTACTCACACTCTGTCTATAGTTCTGGAGCCTCCTACAAATATGAAGCTGGCCTGAGTGTGCAGGTTCTCCTGTAAGAGGTATTGCTACCTGCTGTCTGTAACACTGATGCCCACACACAGGAAGGATGTCCGTCATACAGGAAAGGTAAAGGGACCACACCCACATGATGTAGGGGTTTATAGTAGGTGGTTCCCATGACAGTGGTAATTGGAAGTACTACACAGCATGCTGCATGCAGGCAGCAAGTGGAGGACACTGATTGGTGCAGAGGCCATCACCTGATCACGTACATCACCTACAAAATTCATGCTGCAATCTGTTCAAAGCAGCTCAATCCATTTACTGGAGAGGGACCGAGAGACAGCGAGAGAGAGAGAGAGAGAGAGAGAGAGAAAGCCAACGCAAAAAAAAAAACAAAGAAAATAATTACATCCCGCAAACTATCCAGAACAGACATCATTCTCACAACAGGTATGTGAAGTATATATGCATATAATTTAATGTAGTACTTGGTTCATAATAATGGGAGAGATGATGTGGAATGATTTATATGTGCCATTAGGTGTTGTTGTAATGATGTTCAACTGAACAACTGCTATGGACGATAGTGTCTGTCCCTTTGGGTAGTGGGCCATACCTGTCAACTGTGCAGATCAGCACTGACGGACAAGATGTAAGCCATCATAGTGTGTGTTGTGTAATGGGAAGCATGTATATTACGTGGCCAATAGCTGCTGGTGGAAGTAATGCCATTATGATGGACACTTGGGATCCACAGCCCACCCCTTGCAGGACATTCAGGTTAAGCTGTAATGTAGCATGCAGGAATGCCATAGGTGTGTAATAGGATTACCTGCAATCTGGTCCTACATTTATCCCCCTAATGTCAGGCTGTGTCCATATGTGGCACCTGTCTGTGTTGTAGCAAGGCAGAACAGTGCAGCTGTGCAGGAAGGTGTTGTGAGATTGTGGACCTGATGTCTTAATGTACCCCACATATAGGTATGCATATGTGTACATATGTACACATATATAATATATAAAAAAAAATATATATATATATATATATATATATATATATATATATATATATATATATATATCTACATGTATGTCCACAGATATACAGATACCCATGTGTAGACATATATATGAGCACATATATACTTCACATATATCTATACATATATAGATATATACCTATATGCACGTCTACATATATACAAACACACACACAAACATATGTATGTAAATACATGTCCTCTATATCACTACCACAGTGCTGCATACTATGTGTGAGGAAACAGCTCACATAGCAATACACACAGATATCTACAGCTGGCAGTGTGTGCAACATGGGCGGGTATGTCCATGTGAACCCCTTGTTGGAACCACATTGCCCTTGTCTGTAAAGTATGGAATGGGAATATGGGGAAGTATGGCAGGTATAGTTGTGGAGGTGGTCAGGGTTGGTAGATATAGAGGACAGTCTACAGGGGTGGTATGTGACAAATGTGATGGGTAAACACCCTGGATAGTGTGTGTGTGGTCTGTGATGTGGATGCCCCATGGGCCCCAATATGGACACAATGGGAACAAGCTTCCCACTCACTACTACTCACAACAGCAATCCACGCCCTGAAGGTGCCTGGCCTGGAGGCTGAGCAGGAGGAGCATGTCAGCCCTGTGAATGTGTACTGGGTGCCTCAGAGTGATGTAACACATCCCACACATGCCTGTGGAGCCTGTTATGGAACAGACCCTGGACCTGACCTCAGGGGACAGGAACATGTCTGTGTGTGCCCCTGGGGGGGGGGAACAACATCCCCTGTGTTGGTTCCACCTGACAGTATTGCTGGACCAGTATATGAGGAGGCCCCAGGGTGGGATTCACATGTGATGTGGCTGGGCAACATGGGCAGATAGGTTTGGAGAGGAGGTTCTGCTGGGCAGTAGTACATGTACATGCTGTTGTGTCACTGTTATAGAACATATGTTGGTAGTAATAGTCTACACAATCCCGGAACATGTCCAACAGCATGCATAGATATCCCCAATAACACAGAATGTCAGATGTACAGAAATCACAAAGCAGCCATATCGCAGGCATATATGGAACCATAGTGGCCCTGACAATGGCATGCAGGTGATTAGTCTGTAACAGGCCAGCAATGATAGTGTCCACACAGAAAACATGGCAACAAACACATAGCACAAAGTATGGTACAATACAATATTTGTCCCACTAGTAGATAAGCTGTAGCCATACCTAATGAGTTGTGTGCACAGTTTGTTATCGCTGATATGGTGGGGGGTGACAGAGATGTGTATTAAGAACTGTGGTAACCTTGCTGTATGGGTTGCTCAGACCTGTTTCCATCTTTATGTCTTTTAGTCAAGATGTCACATGCACGGCTACCATCCTATTCATCTGCCGAAAATGAAGTACTGCTCATCTATTTAATCCAGCACTACCCTGTCTTGTTTGGCCAGGCCGCCCATGAGCAGCAGGACCAGACTGCCCTGTGGAACGACCTAGTCCACAGGGTCAGTGATATCGTACTGCACAAACGCAGTTATGAACAGATCCAGCATCATTGTTCTGACCTGCTTCGCAATGCCCATCGGTGTGCTGCTGCAGTCCAGGGGGGGTCACCTCGCCACAGGGGGTGGCCATGCCATCCATCCCCCCCGACATGTATGAGGGAGCTCCTGGCCAGCCCTGTGGCACCTGCCCATCTGGCCAGCCAACAATTGCCGGACACCTTTGTGGAGGTGGGTGCCACACACACACTGGCTGATGAGCATGCAGGTAAGGTCACAGGGCACATGAGTAGACCACTGTTGCATATACATCCACATCAGTACAGGTAGATCATGCATATCCGACATGTCATAGATATATTGTGTTGCTGCATAGTAGTGATAAACAGATGTCCATATGTGATAGAATTGTGGAAATGTACCATTGATGTATTGTAATACTGCATCTACCCTGTAGCACTGTCACAGGTGTGGCCACTGACATAGCATCTCTCACCCTCTTATGTAGGTCCCTTTGGGATACCAGCAAGGCAGCAGCCTGTAGCTGGTGATTATGGTTTATGTAGATGCTTGCCAATACACTGGGCATGTAATGGCGATGGTATATTTCATGCACACATCTAACACACCTACCCAGAATGCATGCTGTACATGTGCACGTATTGTTGCTGTGAAACGCATGGCATCACAGGGGTGACCATGATGGGGTATTGGAAGGGTATGTCAGACACCTGCATGTTAACTAACATCCTGTCATTGTGGAATGTGTCCACAGGGAGTAACATAATGGTGGGAGACACTGCCTACAATAGGGACATGTTTGGAACAACACCCATATACAGTGCAACACCTGTGCATATACCTGTAGGACAATGGCAACTGCTGGGACTAGGCTGTAACATGTGGTGTTCAGTGTTATGGGACACAGCAAAGTGACACACATGTGTAGGGCTTACTTGTCATGCATCTGCAAAAAGGCTGAAGGAGGGGGGAGGGATGTCAACATGACACACCAGTGCACTGCAGCAGGGATCTTAAGGATGCTAAGAATGGCTGTATCTGCACATAGTCAGGTTCAGGACCTGAGGCAGATGTAACCCTACTCCCCAGCAATAGTGATGGCAGTGTGTGAACACCAAGGGATGTGCACATGAGTAGACCTTGCAATCATGCACATTAGGGGGACATGTGTAGGGCAGACCGAACATACACTGGCAATTGCAGATGGCCCACACTGGTATACCCCTGCCAGGAGAAGTGACTGCTGTAGTGCATACAACAAGAGGTGCGACAAACCTTCATAGCACAGATATGCCCACATGGAGTGTAGGCATCGTGGTCAGCATTTGCACACCTAGCACATTCCGTAGACACTGCATGTGAATGTACAGGACACATGTCACATATCGGCCTCATGTACTGTTAAGATATGCAATGATGTGGGCCCAATGCAGATCACAGATGGATGTGTCACATCAAGAAGGATGTGTACACCCCCCATAGCCACAGTATGCTCTGATGGTTGTTAGTGTAAGAGTATTGGATTGGTCATACATGGTCCGCTGCTGTTGAGAGCTGTAAATCAGACATCAGGCATTCACAAATGACATCTGTCCACATATCAGCCCAGGTATGTGTTGCTGAAAAACATAGGGGCCGTGAGCATTAAAGCTGACATAACTGACACAGTACTAAACATTCCACAATGGATTGTACACCTATGAGGTGTGATGCACAGTACATGGCAGGGTGCAGAACAGGTGCACAGCAATACTGTGTACATGGGCACAGTGATATCCAGGGGAAGGGGCATCACCTACTGACACAGCACATGCATCACACACATGTATACTGTTACTAGCATGGATTGACTATAGCTGCACTGCATGCTGTTGTGTACCATATGTTATG
Source organism: Protopterus annectens (assembly GCF_019279795.1). Lineage (NCBI taxonomy): Eukaryota > Metazoa > Chordata > Ceratodontiformes > Protopteridae > Protopterus > Protopterus annectens. The sequence goes on from NC_056729.1 coordinate 1,684,482,008, forward strand.
CATGTTGACAGATGGGTAATAGGAGGACTGTGTGTACTATCATTGTGCAACCTCACCTGTATATCTGTGTGTGTGTGTGTGTGTGTGTGTGTGTGTGTGTGTGTGTGTGTGTGTGTGTGTGTGTGTGTGTGTGTGTGTGTGTGTGTGTGTGTGCATCCTGGTAGTTAGTTAGTTTGTCTGTAGGGTCACTCTGGTAAAGTGGAGGGAGGTTTATGCATGTAGGATGTGTGCATGCATGTGTGTGTGTGTTTGTGTGGGTGGCCATGTGTGCACATATGGGCTTGTGGGGTGTTCATACAGCAGTACCTCCCTTTGGGACCGTGCAGTATATGTACATGGACCTCCACATTACACACCAGGAATACTTGTCATGTATGTAATCACAGGACAGCTGAGTGTATAATAAGGTCTGTAGTATGGAACAGGCATTCAGAGGGAAGGTAGACACCAGGTCTACCCTTAATATTGCATTCAGCAGAGAGGTGTTCTAAAACCCAAGTATGCAGCACTACAAATGCATTGGGGAAGTACTAGTCAACACCAGGGAGTGTATCCATAAATTACAGTTGTCACATGATAGGCTGATTAAGCAGCATATCTGGCATGTACTGAGCAATACATACACATGACACACCAGTGCGTGATATTATGGAGTGAACATAGTAGCCCACACATATAGGGGCCATGCTCATGATGTCCAGACATACGCAGGGTTAACACTGAATGACAGCAGTGAGACCATCTAACACTGCTACACACAGGTCAGGCAGGTAATGTAGTAACAGGTCTTGTGTTGTGCTCACTTGCCTAGGCATTTAGAGGACTGATATGTTAATGAGTGGTATCAATGTGTGTATGTTGCCAAGTGTGATGCAGGATGGGGAACACATGGAAATATATGTGGGACTGTCTGTAAAGTCATGGACAGGTAGGTATTACAGTGGTGTGTGTGTGTGTGTGTGTGTGTGTGTGTGTGTGTGTGTGTGTGTGTGTGTGTGTGTGTGTGTGTGTGTGTGTGTGTGTGTGTGTGTGTGTGTGTGTGTGTGTGTGTGTGTGTGTGTGTGTGTGTGTGTGTGTGTGTGTGTATGTGTGTATACTGTTAGGCAATGCTGTACAGGTTATAAAGTGTGTTTATTGTTTTCCCCCACAGGTGGAGAGGTGGGTCAGGGTCCCTCCTGCATGCAATCTGATATTGTTGATTGGTGTCCATACTGACACCGAAGATGATGCTAGTACTGTTGAGGCACAGGTGCAGTTGTCAGGGGCTGAAACAGCACCATCATTTGACATCATCCTTTAAACCAACCCACCCCCGCACACAGTTTCAGTGACTATACATATCCCATCACCAGTGGCCATAGCGGAAGGACAGCTGGTGTTTGGTGGCTGTGCACAAGGAAGTGTGGTAACCATGCCTACTGTGTCTGGTTGCAACAGGCAGAGCCAGATGTCTGGCAGGGCACCACATAGGCAGATGTCCCAGGGTGCTCGTGATAGGGTCGCTGAACATCATGCTCCTGGCAGAGGCAACATAGCTGGTACCAGCAGGTGCATGTTTCAGGCTGTCATGGAGGTGCAGACACATATAGAATGTTGCACCAGACAGGACCTGAGGCTGCAGAGGGCTGGTCTCACATCTGCAAGTGACAAAGCCCATGAAATGTCAGGTGCCATCCATGCATTAACTGAGTTCATGGATAGACTGTCAGGTGAGATGATGGTCTGCATCGACCGTGATCTGTCCATGCTTGAATATGTGGTGGGAGTTCAGTGATGGCTGCATGGACATAGGCCAGCAACACTAACAGCTGGCAGTTAACATGGACATGCTAGGACACCAAAGGGCTCCCGTAGTAACAGTACCAGCCCTGGCAGTGCAGGGGGGGTGCTGTCCACACCACACCACAGCAGGCCACATGCACGTAGTCCTGGCCAGTCCCAGGAGGAGCCTGGTACCAGCAGACATTTGTGATCAGCAGGTGAGAGTATCACATCAAGACCTGTACCTGGACATGCCCATGGAACCACTGGCAGGCACAGTCCATGTGTCCATGGCCAGAGGCAGTGAACTGCACACCCTGCCAGGTATGGTCTGCAGCTGTCCATAAACATTTGTGTAGGCAGAACTGTGTGCATGCATACCCACACATTATACAAACACATCTACAGCAACCCCATACCTACATACACCACAGCACCATGCCCAGCTCACCACAGCACACCCCTCACCTACACACATGGTGTCAAATGTATGGCCCACCCTCGGCCTCTGGCAAACCAACATCACACCCTGTGCATATGATGATGCCTGTGCCACATCCCTGTCATCTATACCATCAATGCAGGGACAGGCTAATGAGGTTCTGATGCACACGGTGACTGTATTACAGTGTATCACAGTACTGCAGTATAACATGTTGTAAGGAGTAAAGTGTAATGCATATATGGAAGGTAGTATAGCCATCCAGCAATGATGCATTATAGCTGTTAGTAATACTGCTTTGTTGTGGTCTCCATAATGTTATCCATTTGTGTTGTAGGTGTACATGTGGCAGCACAAGGATGGTCTGCAGTCATATTCCACAATGGGGTATGGCACTGAGGTGGCACCATGGCTGTGACATATCTGGGGTACAGTTGAACACATGTCACAGGTTACTAAAATGGTTATTGCCTGTGCCACATGGACAGGTGACCCACTGAGGCATGTATACCCTGCAACCTGATGTAGACTCATCCACATACACGTACACTGTTACTTGGCAACACTAGGACTAGACCCCTACCTAGCTATGTAGTGATACTAAAGTGTGTGGCTTACTTTGCACACAACCACACAGCGTTTAGGGTGAGGTGTGTCTCAGGTTACATGTTACATGCAAAACAACCTGAAACATTTACAGTATGCTAATGGGGGATGCAATGGGTGTATATGGACAATATGTAGTGTGACATACCTTCATATATACATTAACAGACACATAACAGGCAGACACACATCTGAGATACCAGGATCTACTAACATGACCGTGTGTCCAATGTGTTACAGGTAGGCTGCACACAGCATATGCATAACTGGCCTGGATTGTGGTATCAGTTACCTGTATGGTTGATGGTGACAGTGGCAACCATACCGTGGTACATGGGATATATACTGAGTATAACTTGGTGTAATGACAGTGTACACAGCACCCACATCCCCCAATGGATATTGTACTCCCTGAAACCCATGATGACACTATGCCATACCCACCGTCACACATTGGCCGGGACTGCAATACAACCCATAGTATACCCCAATGCCACACACATAGTAGGGTGTTGCATTGTCATGCCTCATCTATAGGTAGTAACAACACTATCTGTACTACTGTGTGGCAATGGGTATTGTAATAGGAGCATGTGGCCTTGGAATGCTGTACCCTACAGATATATGGACATTCACAACTACACACACATGCCAGAACACAATGGGTATCCCATGCCTATCAACCCATTTGTAAAACACTGTTGTGCTGGTACTGCAATGTTTATGTAGCCAGTATGGGGAGGAGCTTAACATGGTACAAGTAATGTCCCATACAGCAGCAGCCACCACTGACTATCTCAATGGGTGTTGCATTGGTTGTGAAGGCCCTCATGGAATTCTCAAGTACAGGTGTGCTAACACACAGACACTGCTATACTCAGTCATGCACACGTACACATGTGTCAGTACAGGGGTGTATCACTGAATGTGGTCATAGCTGCGTACCTAGCTATTGTCCAAGGAGAGATGGGTTGTGTAGGGGTTGTGTGTACAGTGGTATCCTGCCACCTGCCAGGTGGCAGCATGCAATATATCGATAGACACTACTGTGGTGATACTCAGGGTGAGAATGATATGCATCAGCCAATTCTCCAGGTGCCTCCCACACATGGCCACTGAGGTGATCAAGTTGACATGTATGCAAGATGCATTACAACATATGGTTAGTGTCTGTGATGGAGACCTGTACCCAAGCATGTTCTGTTGATTGTGGTAGTGTAGTGGAGGTACACGTAGCATGTGGTGCATACAGGGTGACATCTCCTATATGTGCCAGTTCTTACACTGCTGGGCAGACTTGTCAATGTCAATCAAGCTTAGGTTGCCTATACATATCCCAGCTGGATACCTGCCATCTGCACATCTGTACAGGGACTGACAGTCATCAGCTTGGCAAGTAGCTATGCAGTAGGATGAGTGTGTTGACAGATAGACATTTGACAACAATATGTATGCCATAACTACATGTCAGAAGCCCTCACTAACATGTGCTGTACAGACGGTAGTCTACTGTTACATTCCACATGTCGGATCATTACCCAGTAAGGGGTATATACTTTGACACAGCTCACACACCAGGGATACAGCAGGGAGGCCTCAGTGTCCAGCTATGCCTGCAGGTGTGCCTGTTGTCAGTACTACATTTAGCACTCTGCTCTTGCCTGGGTAAGCATTGTCAGCAGTAGTACTGCCACGATACACTAGCATGTACCCTGGCCTAATACCCCTGTATGTAACACATTCACATGGATAACAGTGCTGTACAGGCCTCATATATGTGTGTGTGTGTCCCACATGACACTTACACCCCTTGCTACTGTAATGACAGCACATAGGCACATGTATTGTACATGGCATTACATACACATATTACAGATGTCAGTACCCTGCTATGTTATCAGACTGGGTGATGTGACCTGGTTACCAGGGCTAAGCCATGCTTAGCAAGTATTAACATTGCTGCAATATAACAGCTGAGCTGATCTGTGCACTGGTAAGTGAAGCCTACACTGTGTAAGCACCCATACGTTTACCCATAGCTTAGCACCACTTAGCTTCATACAAACCTGTGCAAACCCACTTAAAGCTGCTCAAAATTGCCTTACCCACTATGTATTTGACAGCCCTTGTTCTGCCCAGCAACAAAATGAACAGTCCTTGCAGGTCTTGAACCCAGGGCCCTGTACATTAAAGTCACAACACTTAACCACTACACCATGACCACTGTGAAGACAGCTATTGTTTTAGCAATATAGCTGTCAATACGCATATTGAGTAGTATTGAACTATTGTCTTTATGTCCTAAATTGTGTAGTCATTCGTATTAATGACAGTTGTATCAAATATGTTGTTTTATCATAATGTACACATAGCAGATATATATGGTGAGATACATCTGGGAGAGTATACACAACCGTGAGGTTTGCAAATGACAGGAATATGGTTATATAAATATAATAGGTCTATATATGTCAACATGTGCATACACATGTGTACCCATACATATGTCTGTATACACATCTGTATAGTGCAACAGATACAGATCCTTCCTCTTGACAAGGCTATAGAATACTTCAACTCTGTCTTCCTTGATACTTTAAACTCACTAGCCCCACAAAGAAACAAAAGAGTAAAAGCTAAAACTGCTCCTTGGCTATCCAAAGAGACAAAACAGATTATGCACCACAGGGACAAACTATGGAAGCTTTACCAAAACAATAAACTGGCCAGTACCTTGCTCCAATATAAACAGCTCCACAACCGTGCAAAACGACTAATCACCAAAGATAAAAAAATCCTATTATATCAAACTACAGTCTAATAACAATAAAAAAAAATTCTGGAACTCAATAAACTCACTCCTCAACCCAGGCTCCAAGAATAATCCCTGTCCTGACCCAAGTAAATCTGACCTTTAACTAGCCTCTGAATTTAACTCATTTTTCATAGATACTATTACTACCATCACCAAGACATTTCCCAGTAATAACCCAACTGCTCTACACTCTCCCCCTTCTAACTCACCTCATCTGTTTGAACTCAAACCAATCTCCACTAACTTTATAAAAAAACTTTTGCCCAAACTTAAACCTTGCTCTAATGCTCCCGACAATATTCCCTCTTCCTTCCTAAAATGTGTTGCTGATGGCATTGCTCTCCCAATCAGCATCATTATCAACTGATCCATAAAAGAATCATATGTCCCCGAACTCTGGCACTCAGCTTATATTCTTCCTCTTCATAAAGGAGGCAAAAATACCAGCATCTCAAACTTTCGCCCCATTGCTTTGCTCTCACCAATCTCCAAAATCCTAGAAAAATGCATCCACCTCCAACTTATGCCTTTCCTGACCCAAAAACAATCTTCTCACTCCTACCCACCATGGCTTCCGACCAGGCCATAGCACAATAACTGCTCTACTCTCTTTCCTTGAAACTGTCAATCAAGCCCGAGATTCAGGCCACTTAGTTTCTACTGTTTTACTCAATCTGTCTAAAGCCTTTGATACTGTTTCCCACAAGCACATTCTCTGTCATCTCTCAAACCTTAATCTGTCACATAATGTTTTATCCTGGTTCTCCAGCTATCTATCAGACAGATCACAGGCAGCCAAATGGAAGAACTCCATCTCTTTCTTCCTACCTACTCCAAATGGCGTACCACAGGGATCCATCCTTGGGCCAATGCTTTTTAACATCTTCATCAATAACTTTCACACTGCTATTCCTGATGCTAAAATCATTCAATACGCAGACAATTCAACCTTAGTCTGCTCTGTCTCAGACTTCTCTGAATTGCTGACTAAAACCCAAACTGCCTTCTCAACAACTGAAAACTGGATGCGCCAAAACCACCTCTCTCTCAATGCAAATAAATCAAAGATTCTACTATTCCCTCCAACAAAGACCCTCTCCTATGATAAAAACAACTTCAAAGTTTATAGTCAAACCAACTCACCTATAGAAGTAGTCCCCTCTGCCAAACTACTTGGCATTACTGTAGATGAACACCTCAAGTTTGATATTCATATTCAATAAAATATTAAGAAAACCCACCAAAAGCTAGGTATGCTGTATAGGAATAATCGCTTTCTCTCCAACTCTACCAGGCAAACTCTGGCCTCGACTTATCTTCTTCCTTCCTTATTATACGGAGCCCCTCTCCTAACCAACCTGTCCTCCTGTATCACCTATAAACTAGAAATCTGGCTACAACAAAATCTCTAAATTTGCCTCTAAATCTAAAAATACCACCCATCACTGCCTAACCCTACAATCCCTGAATTGGCTTGAACTCCCAAACTACCTAGACTATCTCCAACTCACTACTGCACATAGACTCATATTTTGCCCAACAAAATGTCCCGCTCTAACTAACATCCTTCCCCCTTATACACCCAACAGAGCTCTCAGATCTGAAAATTAGAACTTAATTACTATCCATAAACCTAAACATCCTGCTGGCCAACTTCTCTTATCTTTCTCACTAGGCAAAAAATGGAATTCCCTTCCCTCCACACTTAGAGCCATACCAAACTCAGAAAACTTCAAAACCCAACTATTCAAACACCTGTCCACTAAATGGAAATGTACCTGCCTTCACCCAACCTAATCCAAGGGGGTTCTCGCGCTGGTTCCCAAGCTCTACAACTCCTAGCTATCTTCCTATGAGCCTGCCTAAGCTCTCAACAATTTCTATAGCTTCTCTCTAAGCTCTCAACAACACCTATAGCTACTCTCACACAGCCCAACCTTGTAAATATTGTAAATAGCATTCTACTGTTGATGTGTGTATGTAAAGCGTATTTACATTTTCTTAAAAGGTTTGTATGTAAACTGTTTCAACACCTAACCCATATCTGTTTTCCTCAAATGAAACTGTATGATCCCTGCCTTCAATCTTAATGAATTTGTTAACTATGCATGAAACTGAATGCATTTATGAGTAACTATTCTACATAATAAAACAAAAAAAAGAGCAAAAGTGCCAATAGTGAGAAAAACCACGAATTTTATTTTACGTCGTCACCAAACAAGCACATGAACGCTTTTGTCACATTTGCGTTTTCGTCCTGTAAAAATGGACTTCATCAGATACACAAACCACTTTAATCAAACACTTTTATATAAATCATTAAAATCTTTAGCCAATAGAATTAAACTATTCATTTTAAATAAACAAATCAGTCATCATCTAGCTCATTAATAAATAATCAAAAATACTTCACTTCCTTTTTAAAAAAAAATATTTCTAAGTCAAATTTAGTAAAACCAATTGTTTAACTATTTAAATTAATATTCTTGTTGTAAATTCATCTAAAATCTTTGTTTAAAAAAAACATTTTATTGAAATGAATAAATAGGAAATAAATAATAAAAGTGATGTAATATTTAAAAATGACAGAAGGTGGCACTGTGGTATTAAGGAATATACATTGTCTTAATGGAAAATGCATCAAGTCTCATATGATAGTTTACCATTTGTTTTTTATTATTATTTATTTCCTATTTATTCATTTCAATAAAATGTTTTTTTAAACAGAGATTTTAGATGAATTTACAACAAGAATATTAATTTAAATAGTTAAACAAATAAAAAAAAATATATATATATATATATATATATATATATATATATATATATTTGTTGTTGTTGTGTCTTTCGGCTTTTCCCGGTTAGGGGTTGGCACAGCAGAACTGTGGTCCGCTAATGATTGGCAGTAGATTTTTATGTGCCGAGTTGCCGGCCCTGACGTGCAACCTTCAAAGAAGGTACGCCCATTCACGCATGTCTCCACACAGAAGACGCTCTAGCTGAGAATCGAACGGGACAATGTCTCACTGTGAGGTGACAACGCTACCGCAGCACCACCACCACAGTACATATATATATATATATATATATATATATATATATATATATATATATATATATACATACACATATATGTGCATATAGATATATACATATATATATATATATATATATATATATATATATATATATATATATATATATATATATATATATATCGGCAGCTCATATGATCGACAGCTCATCAACACCAAAACACCAAAAGCTCATATGATCAAACTCATAACATCGATACATGAGCCCAGCATTATGCCCTTTCCCCACTGTAGCGTGACCCTGGAGTAGGAATAAATAGTTAGGGGGGTGTGGGGAGTGAAGCCCCCCACATATGTCATACATTTTAAACATATACATGGATACTTATGGCAGAAAGTACTATATTTATCTACATAATGTGGGGGACTGTGCCCAGCACACCCCCCTAACTATTTATTCCTACTCCAGGGTCACGCTACAGTGGGGAAAGGGCATAATGCTTTGGATTTCATGTGTTAATGTTATGAGTTTCGATCATATGAGCTTTAGGTGTTTTGAGCTTTCAGTGCTTTGGTGTCGGTGATGTGGTTGTTGATCATATGAGCTGTCGATCATATGAAGAAGACCTATATATATATATATATATATATATATATATATATATATATATATATATATATATATATATATATATATATATACATATATGTATATATAACTATATATGTATTCACATCCTATGTGTACAGATATGCCTAGTTATGTTGGTATATATGTAGATATCTATAACTATATGTGCATACATATCTATTCTGATATAACTACTACTGTCAATATATATGTAGATATCCATAAGTATATGTGCATATGTATCTCTGTATATGTGTAGACATATATTGCTCTGTGTATGTATATATCTGAGTGTTTATATATATCTATGTACATATACATATCCATCTATATATGTCGATATGTATATGTGTATATGTCTATATAGATATCTGAATAATTATATATACATATATGTTCACCATATGTCCTGAACATGGAGTGGAGCCCTACCTCAGCCCCTATAGTCTCACCTTCATAGTGCAAGGGGATGTCAGGTATGTATTGCAGGTATATTTGTAGACAATTACTACTGTAATAGGGATTGTCTTCACAGACATAGTGTGTGTGGGAGGTCACATCTGCTTTTAACATGTGCACCATTGGCTATTGACAGACATCCTAAGGACATCATCGTACAGTACCACTGCTAGCACAGTAATGCTCTTGTGGACTACAGCAGATATATGGCCAATATATGTGGACAGTCTGACACACTCTGGACAGTCCAGAGGTATACACAGAACCCCTTAGTGCAAGACATGTGGACCAAGCCTGACAATATGGATGTCAGTAGCCATGTAGATGGATATAACACGTAACTACTGGTATACATTTGCCCCCATAGGTTATGCATTCTTATACCCCTGTCTGAACTGACACATAATAACCACTAGTACAGAGCTGCCATAGCCACATACTACCCACTAGTTATTGGCATACATCTGTACAGCATCCCACTGCTTTGTCTGACATACATGACTGTTATGGTGGCCCAGCAGCAGTACATCTGGCAAGTATCTGGACATGACATCTCACTGGGTAAGTACACTAAGCTGCTAGGCATGTAACAAAGCACTGTGCAGGCTACAGGCAGACTGGCTCAACACTGGCCTACATTTCCTATGGGGGAATACACATGTACCTGCATGTACCTGCATGTATAGAAGGCTCTACAGGCATGTTACAGCACAGGGTGACAGACACCTGTGTGAAAGTGCATAACCACAATCCATGTGAACACAGCCACAGCCACATATGGTAAGCTAGCGTAATATTTCAGTATATGGACTATCTGTTCAACACCATCCTCATATGTGCCACTCACACACTAACCTTACATATACTGGGCCACTACACAGTGTGGTCCGATGCCTGTCTGTGGTATAGGACATGTGTGTGTTTGGCCCTACAAACATGTAAGCCAATAGGGTAACATACATTGGAGCAGCATGTAACATCAGATAGAACAGGACCAAGAACAATGACATATACCATAGTCTGTACACAGGCCAAGGTACATGTTAGCAATACACACACTGTCGACAATCACCATAAGTACACAGACCCCAGTACTGTACACACAACCACAGAATGTCCAGGTTATGTCATCAAATATAACCCCTACTATACATAACATGTGTAGCATTCTGATATCACACTGACTTGTTATCAGATATGATGTCACTAAATATGGTGTACAGCACATATGCACCTTTTATTGCATGACATATGTACAAAGGTTGACAGAGTTGTGGCTGGAGACACAAACACAGGGCCAATATTGACATGTTGCTGTGATAACCTCATATATTTACTGTTGTAACAGGGTTTGTTGCAATATATGTCCTATGAGGGATATGAAGTCAGTAACTCTCATGTCTGTCACCATCTACAGATTGCAATCCTCACACTACCTTCTGCAGTTCACAGATAGGTGTTCTATGGGTAACACATGCAACCAAAGGCACCACACACTGCCCAGTCTGCAGATGTCCCTACAGATAGGGGTTTCCTCATAAACATAGCACTGACATGACAGGTATTAGAACATGTAGGACAGCCATATCCACACACACCATGTTAAACCAACATTCCTCCAAATGCAGTATAGCAGCACTTACAGTCTGTAGTCAGGTCAGGCACATCCCTCTCCTGTGTGTTGGTCTGTTTCCACAGTGTATGTTGTAAGAGGTAAATCCCCAATCCATCTGTGATGCTGTTTGCCAAACAACAGATCAAGTTCCTGCTCACAGTGCATGAAAAGGCCCAACACCAACATGATATTCCTAGATATTGGAATGTGTTTCCATGCAATTGGCTATGGGAATGTTACCACAGCTGGAGGAGGGCTGCAATTAATGCAGAAGCCACCAGCTGATCAAGAGCATCACTTAATATACACATGCTGCTGCCTAAGAAAAGTAGGTGTAAGTCTCCACATCCATCAGAGAGGGAGTGAGAGAGGCAGACAGATGCAAAGATAAGTCAGGGAGGGGTGGGAGAGTAAAACTTAAGCATGTTTGTGTCACACACCTATGAGTACAGGGTATCAAACCCCTGGTGACTATGTAGTGCTATCACATGTCTATGCAGTTATTGGATGTGCCACATAGGTTACATGTTGAGGAGCCCTCCAAATGTATATGTGATGGTGAGTGACATCTGCAACAGTGATATGGTAGCTATACAGTAGGTATAGTACACGTGCCTGTCCACATGAACAGGTGTCAGCATCAACACAGCCACACTCTTACAGGAACACACACACATTGACACACTTGGCAGGGCCAGGAATACAACTCATCACTAGTGAGATTGCCACAACACAGTACTGTGCAGGTATCACATGCACCACAGTGGTCATACAGAGGTTATATGGGCAAAGGGTATGTGGAGGTGTCTGACATCAGACAGCATGCTTCAGTATGTGAATGGGAGTTGTAGGGAGTATGAATGTGGTCATAGGCATCATACAACACACACACACACAAATACAGGGTGCCAGTACTGATATGCATGGGTGCATTGCTTCACGAGTGTGTAGTGGTCGACTGTGCCAGATGGCTATACAAGGCTAGGTGATGGGTATACCTTGGCATCAGGCCACATGACAATGGTCTGCAGTGTGGCTCAGGGGTGTAGTGTCTGGATTTGCCTACACAGGTGGGTACTGTATTCACCATCCAGTCACCTGGCTAACTATTGCATGTGGCCAATGCTGTGCATTGCTTGCCATGTATGTGTTCCTTAGTCCATGACATGGATGGTGTCTGGGATGTGCACACCTCCCACATGCATGTACAGTGACATGTGGAACTGTCAATGGGATGTCTGGCCCATGTTGTGTACACAGATTGTTATCATCAGATGTGCCAATCCTGGCCTCATGTGGCGGGAACTGTTAATGGACAGCAGGTTGACCCTGCACCTACATTGATAGCATGATACCAGTATTCCCTGGTGTCAGTGGCATCTGTCCATACAGGGCATGTTTTTCAGGCATGGTATGTCCTTTGTGGGTCACATTTGATGGTACCACAGGTGTTGCAGGTGTCCAGTGGGGAACATAGGGAGGGTGCACTTTCAGCATGTACATGCCTATTGGACTGATGGACAGGGTGCCATGCCCTCTGTGTCCCATTGCAATCACACCATGGTTACTATCAGTGGCCAATATGCAGGGTACTACCAACATAGCGGCTGTTGCCTAGGCAAGTGTGTGTGTGTGTGTGTGTGTGTGTGTATGAGACATGGGTTGAGAGTCTTCTGTGGCTAATACAAGGGTTGCTAACTTTGTTCGCCTGGCCTGGATGTCGCATGTAGGGGTAAGGATTTGCACCCCAGCCTTTTGGCTATTTCACATCTGTTATCCCTGTACAATGGACATTGTGATATATACTAAAGCCACCATATAAGAAATTTGCAAAACCTGCTCCACATTGTTACACACTCACAACCACCTCCACACAGGATACGAATGACAAACACAGATGCACACTCACCTGTTATGTCTTTAATTAGAACTCCTATTTAACAAGTTTATTACATTATAGCACTATGCAGTTATAGGACACACCATAAGGATTACTGGAGTACTCTTTCCCCAAAGGTGTACATCAGCAGCATTGCCAAAGTAGGGCATATGAATTTATTGAGTGTGACTAGCCTAAAATGCATTGCTCCCTACACAGACACACACACACACACACACACACACACACACACACACACACACACACACACACACAATTGCCATGTCTGGGATTAGAACTCCTACCTAACTAGTTTATCACACTACAGTAGTACACAATTATAGGACATGCCATGGAGATTACTGTGCCACAGCTTTCTGAAAGGTGTATTTAACAGTGAATGACATCAACAGCCTTGCCAAAGTAGGGCATTTAAATTGTAGTGAGTGTGACTAGCCTAAAAAGCATTGCTCTCTACACAGACAGAGACACACATACAGTTGCCATGTCTGGGATTAGAACTCCTACCTAACTAGTTTATCATACTACAGCAGGCTGCAGTTATAGGACGCGCCATGGAAATTACTGGTTTACACCTTTTTGAAAGGTGTATTTCACAGTGAATGACATCAGCAGCCTTGCCAAAGTAGGGTATTTGAATTGTGGTGAGTGCAACTAGCCTAAAAAGCATTGCTCTTTAAAGACACACACACACACACACACACACACACACACACACACACACACACAGTTGCCATGTGTGGGATTAGAACTCCTACCTAATTAGTTTAAAACACTACAGTAGTATGCAGTTATAGGATGCTCCATGAAGATTACTGGGCTATAGCTTTCCCAAATGTGTATTTCACAGTGAATGACATCAGCAGCCGTGCCAAAGTAGGGCATTTGAATTGTAGTGTGTGTGACTAGCTTAAAAAGCATTGCTCTCTACACAGACACACACACACACACACACACACACACACACACACACACACACACACACACACACACACACACACACACACACTCACACACACAGTTGCCATGTCTGGGATTAGAAATCCTACCTAACTAATTTATGACACTACAGCAGTATGCAGTTATAGGACACACCATGGAGACTATTGGGCTACACCTTTCCCAAAGTTGTATTTCAAAGTGGATGACCTCAGGAGGCTTGTCATAGTAGGACTATGGGGAGGGCAGTGTGTGTGCATGGGCCATAACCCATTCATCTAGAGGTTGACACACCACATGTGGGCACATGCAGGGTTATATTCCACAGGTATGTGTATACAGCTGCTAGATGACTACTTTCTTGCACAGTCATGTTGCACAGCTAGCACTTGCACCACATAGTCTGTAATGCTAATGGATACTGGTGGCTAATGTCTACAGTGAGTGACATTTACACCTCATCTGGTTGTACCCATTTGGCTGTGTGCTGGGTGGGACAGGCCTCATAATGAATGGCTCCTTGTCACAGTCACTCTCTTCCACACATCTATGTATGTCTACTTTTGGCTTATTATAGTATGTTGTCCTTGGATATGTGTCTGTATTCCTATCCACTGTGTGTGCAAGGCATGGCTGATGCATACTGAGGACTGTACACACTAACATCTGCAAATGCCAGATATGTATGGTCCACTGTTGTTTGCAGACATGGGCTTCATTTGTTTAAGTGTGTGAGCATGCCCAGTATGACCTTCTGTGTTGAATGTGTAGATTGATTCCAGGTAGTTTGGACTCCAGTGCAGACCTTTGTGTTGTATACCTACAGGTAGCAAACTGTATCTGCAGGGTATCCGTCGATCATTTGGCAATATGGGGACTAACTGTGCAGGGGATAGTGTGTACTGTAGGTGATTATGTCTGTGCTGCTTCAGCTGCATGGTACTGCTGTTAGCAGGGATATTCAGACATGTGTACTGTTATACACTGTGATGTTTTCTGTCCTCATGTACTGTCAGGTGTATATTCTTGCTCACAGTGATGTCTTGGGGGACAAGGGTGACTGCAGCTGTGTCCTGTATTGTGGGCAGACACCTATGTATTCATGGTAAGTTATGCCATTCTGGAGGGGGAGCTGCAGACACTTGCTGCTGGGTCTTTGTATCCGGTTTAGCACCTTGGTACAGTGCTGGCAGAGGATGTCATACTTGTACATCCATCGACATGACAGTATGACCTTATCTTGCTGTGGTAACGCCTCACAGCTGTACAGATTCACACAGGTTACCCAGAGGCAGGGATCATGGGTCAGGACATTCCCCTATTGTGGTGTACAGGCAGGTGTGTAGCCACCCATTTATGTGTTTGCAGCCAGGGACAGTGTGTGCACACAGCTTGGTGTCAGATCCTGCACATTCCATGCTGCCCATGCTCCCACCCCCCCTGTTATTCTAACATCTTCCATACATTATGCATACATTCTCTGATACTTTCCCTAAAGGTATCACCCCATCACAGGTGTGTATTAGTGTTTGTCCACAGTTCATGCAGTGGGACATGGTGGGCATGTTACTGTGGTTTGTCCACCTGGCCTTGGATATGACTTATGTGGAGTGTGTTATGTTGTTATTTGGGTATCCATGACATAACATGGATTGGCAGTACGTGTGAGACACAGGCCTTTGGCAGGGTCCTGTGGGCCATTAGGTGTTGCTGCGGGCCAGATGTGGCAGGCTACTGCATTCTGTCAGTCCTACAATCTCAGACCACCATACAGTATATTCCCCTGGGGTGACAGGGTAGGTGTGATAGGTGTTCGTGCCAATACCTTCTATCAGTCTTGATCAGGTGGTGTGGATGCTGGCAGGGTGCTACCTACAGCTAGGGACACACCTGCATGGGACACCTGCACTGCATGCTGCATTCTTGTACTATTGCCATATACAGGTGGGGTCATATTGTACCCAATCCCCACAGCAGGGATATGACCAGAGAGGTACCTGTGGGTGGTGTTTGCGTGGGCTGGGTGTATGTGTGCTATGGACACTATTTGCATCTAACACACATATATGCATGGGGAATTCCAGTCATTCTGGCATGTGCAGGTACATCAGCTGTTTCCCAATACATCAGTCCTACCTCCTTTGTGATCTGCAAGTGTTCGGGCAGACATCACCGGTATCCACTACTACAGGACCAGTTAACGTGATGCATACCTGTATGTACAATTCCAAGGGTGTCTCCATTTCAAAGTGACACAATATATACTGTATGTCTGGGGTACTTTCCCCTGTGTACTGCTTGTATATCTAGCACAACAGCCATGCCATGACAGTCTTTCAGATAGTGACACATATTACCACCATACATTTACAATGGCTTATTGCTAGCATGTGTTATGCTGGTGGTAATTGTCTTTGGCACTGCAGTTGTGAGGGCTTGTCCCTGTCATCAGCAGTAGTGGGCAATGGCCACCAGGTCTTACCTCAACATGCATACATACTGGATCAAAAACTGCTTAAGGCTTGGAAAGTACGAAACCACGGACTAGCGTAACTTCCACTATATTCAACGCTTTCGTAAAAAACTTCTTCAGAACCAAAAGGAATGTTACATCAAGCATTCATTTAAATACTGCACACAATTAAAATCAATTAATCAATTACATAGTGTAAAAATATAATCAAAGATCCCTTTACAAAAAGCAAACTCTTCATTCATCATTATGCACTATAGAATAGGCATAATTGAGTACATTACAATAACAAACATTATAAAACATATGCTTCACGATCTTTTAAGAAACATTTAATATTGATGGCTTCATTTAACCCAGGAAAATGATCCGCCTGTAGTTTAATTTGCCATCTAGCCTCTCTTTGAGCCAAATGTGCATAATGATGAATGAAGAGTTTGCTTTTTGTAAAGGGCTCTTTAATTATGTTTTTACACTATGTAATTGATTAATTGATTTTAATTGTGTGCAGTATTTAAATGAATGCTTGATGTAACATTCCTTTTGGTTCTCAAGAAGTTTTTTACGAAAGCGTTGAATAAAGTGGAAGTTACGCTAGTCCATGGTTTCATATTTTCCAAGCCTTGAGCAGTTTTTTGATCTATTTTTTTGTTCAGCTGCTTTGTCGACTTTTTGATTTTTGTATGCATACATACTGACCCCTCTCACACAATATGAAACACACACCAACCTAACACACACAGACCTGCATATTGTGCAAATGCTACAACCTATCCTGCAACCTTGGCCACCTCTGGGCATCTGTGCTCCACTGGTATTATACCTACACATACATGTTACTACATTTCTACATAGGGTTGTGGGGGGGGGGGGCACACATGACTGTTATGATGTGTGTACATCGGATTGGGGGAGCACACCAGACCCTTACTACATTTCTAAATAGGTTTGGGGGGCACACCTGACTGTTACTACATGTCTAGGTTGGGTTGGGGGGAGCACACCTGACTGTGTGTACATTCCTACTCAGGATTGGGGGAGGGGCACACCTGACTGTTACTACATGTCTACGCAGGATTGGGGGAGGGGGCACACCTGTCTGTTTCTACATTTCTACAGAGTGGTTGGGAGAGGGCACACCTGCCTGTTACTACATTTATGCCTGCAGGCTCACTCCGGTCCCCTCCCTACCCCCAATTACCACCCAACCCCAGGGGTCCTACCTTTATACTTACTAAACCACACCTCTTCCTCTTACCATTACTCTCTAACCACACCTCTTCCTCTTTCCATTACTCTCTAACCACACCTCTTCCTCTTCCCATTAATCTCTAACCACATCTCTTGCTCTTAACATTAATCTTCAGATACACTCTTCTTCATAGCTTTACTTTCCTAACGCACTCCAGTTACCTAATTTTCTTTCATATCTAACCACTCACCTCTACCCTTTTAATCACACCACACCCTTTTCCCTTTTCTCATCCCCACCCTTTTTTTTTTACTATTACATTTTACCAACATATAATCCATACTTATTCAAACAATGTTTAAACGACCCACCCCATCTCATGTCCTACTCTTATTCACACTCTTACTACCTCCTTTAATCTTCACCCATGTACTCACCTCCTTTGAACACCCACTATGTCCATACCTAAGCTACCCTAATAAGGTAACTAACTCTCTAATCCCTCCTCTCCTTTTCATCCATGCTAATATAACATCTTCACCTAACTACATACTTCCTAAGTATCATAGAACACTGCACTTAAAATACAACAGTCTATATCCCAGGAAAGGCCTACTTCTACACAGCAGTTTCTCTAACCCAAACTATATAAGTTCACTACTCTCACTAAAAGATGGTGACATCCACCCTAACCCAGGCCCAGTAACTACTCCCATCTCTCTCCACAACCACAAACATTCACCTACTCATGCCCTCTCTAAACCATCTAACTCACTCTTAATAGCTCATCTTAACATACGTAGCATGAACAATAAAGTAACTCAACTCCAAGCTCTAACTGAAGTCTACTCCTTTGATATCCTCTGCTTAACAGAAACATGGTTAAAACCTGTAACCAAAGACAATGAAATCATCTCACCTGGATATAATATCCTGAGAGTAGACAGAGTAACCAAGAAAGGTGGTGGAGTTGCTATTCTATATAAATCTAGCTTACAATTAACCAATTATGACTGTAAACTACCCATAGACTCCAATGCAGAAATTCTTATCTCCAAACTTCATCTGAACAATGCCAAATCCATCTATATTATCTGTATGTATATACCACCTGGTAACAACACTGCCACCATGGAAAATATACTTTGTTGGCTTTCCCAACACCTGCCCCAAGAGACCATAATCCTAGGTGACACAAACATTGATTGGAACTGCCACTGTAGCAGTCTCCCCACAACCCATATTAACCTATATGGGTATTTTCAAACCATTACCTCCCCCACCAGGATAAATAAATCTAACAAGAAAGAAACCTTATTAGACTGGATTCTCATAAACCATCATCCTCACATTTATTAATCTGGAACTCTCCCTGATGATTTAAGTGACCACTTACTTACCTATATCATCAGACATAAAACCAATACTCCCATTCCTATATCTGTTAAAAACATCAGATCTAAAAAGAACTTCAACCCTGAACTATTACAAATGGAACTAAGAGCTTGCAACTGGTCTCCCTTACAACACCTCTCTTTAGATGAAGCCATTAACTACTTTAACTTTTACTTCCTTGCCATTCTCAACCACCATGCTCCAACCAGATTAATTTAGAATTAAAACCAACTCTGCACCATGGCTGTCAAAAGAAACCAAACATAAAATAAATCTTAGAAATAAAATCTGGGCTAAATAGAGAAAAACTAAAAATCCTGTAGATCAACAAGCCTTTAGACAGCTAAGAAATGATACCGAGAAAGCCACAATTTCCGATAAAAGAAACTACTACCTACAATCTCAACAAGCTAATCAAAACAACCCACAAAAATTTTGGACTAGCGTTAACCAACTACTCCATCCAGGTCAATCTACTTCTCCAAACCCTCAAAATACCGACCACAAAAATCCAATGCATACAGCCAATGCTTTCAATACCTTTTTTACTAATGCTATCCAAACACTAGCTAGTCAACTATCACCTAATAACTTTACTCTACCTTCCCATAAATCAAACTCATCTCCCCCTTTTCATATTCAACCTGTCCCAACAACATATATTCAAACCCTAATACAGAAGCTAAAACCATGCTCTCACTCAGCAGACCAACTGCTTGCTGAATTCCTACAACAAGCAGCCAAAGATATTGCTTATCCCATATCCATTCTGATCAATAGAACTATTACCGAAAGTCTTATCCCTAGCTTATGGAAGATTTCCCATATTATCCCCTTCCATAAAGGTGGGCACTCTACCGAACTCTCCAACTACAGCCCTATTGCCCTTCTCTCTCCTTTGGCAAAGATCATGGAGAAATGCATTCATAGACAATTACTTGACCATCTAACCCAAAATAATCTACTAACCAACTGTCAACATGGATTCAGACCTTCACATAGTACTACCACTGCCCTCCTTTCCTTCACTGATTGTATAAATAAAAAACACAACCTTAACAGCTCTCTTCAGCACTATTTATTGACCTGTCTAAAGCTTTTGGCATGGCAAATCACCAGATTCTCATCAAAAATACTTAAATCCCTGTCACTAGATACATCTTCCATAAAGTGGTTCCAGTCCTACCTGAATAATAGACAACAGGCCGTACTATGGCACAAGTCTCTATCTACCCTCCTGCCCGTTAACCTTGGTGTCCCTCAAGGGTCCATCCTAGGACCTCTACTTTTTTCCGTATTTATTAACGACCTTCATCTTGCCATCCCCCAAGCCACATGTATAAAATATGCTGATGACTCCACACTGATATGCTTAGCCACTTCCTCTTCCGAACTTCATTCGCTTACCCAGAAAGTATTTAACACAGTTGAAAAATGGTTTACACATAGGTGCCTTCTACTAAACCCCAAAAAGACAAAACTCCTTTCTCTTTTCTCCTACCCAAAAGTCCACTCCTTGTGATTTCTCAGTTATCTCCTCCAATACAACTATTATATCACCAGACCCAACCACCAAACTACTTGGTATCACTATCGACAATAATCTGAACTTTGATGTCCATAGTAATAATAATACTATAAAAACTGTCAACAAAAAAAATTGTCTCTCTCTATAGGATTAAAACCTATCTTTTACCTACAGCTAAATCCACTATAGCTCACACTCATCTAATCTCTACACTTCTTTATGCATCACCCATCTTTACTAAGCTATCTAAAAATAACCTTAGCAAATTGGAAATGTCCTACAATAACATTGCCAGATTTGCAACAGGCAACCCATTTAGAACCCACCATTGCATTAATATAAAGCAGCTGGGATGGCTAGAACTACAGAACCTGATTAAATTCCACCAACTAGCTATAGCTCACAACATTCTTTACAAACCTTCCAAAACTCCTATTCTATCAACACTCATCACCCTCTTCACAAATCTGAAATCATTAAGATCTTCTCACAAACTCTTAGTGCTTACTTCTAAACCAAAAACAAGGCTGGCGACTCCGTCTTCTCTAATACTGTTGGAAAAGCCTGGAATCTCCTCCCTAATGAACTTTCCTCACTCTTCAAAAATAAATTGGAAGTGTTCCTCAGAACACACTGGTTATGCCCCTGTACTAACCCTGACTAGCTATGTGCCCTTTCATACTTGGCGCTACCTACCCTCTCTCCTCTTAAACTGATTCCTTCCGTTTGATCTCAGTTCTATCTACCCATGAACACCACATAGTGTACCAGTATCCTGTATAATCCCTGCACTCAGCTCTGACAAATTGTATTGTGTTAACCTGTAATATGCATTTTAATGATGATTTTTTTTTGTTTAGCGTTATAATCTTACCTATTTGTTATGTTTGTTTTTATCATTGTTCTGTCTTGGAGCTTATCTCCCCGGGCCTCTACTGAAAATAGACATGTATCCAGTTAGACTAGCCCGGTAAACAAATGTAAAATAAATAATAAAATAAATTGTATGCTGGATTGGGGGAGGGGCACACCTGACTGTTGCTACATGTCTACATAGGAGTGTGGGGGGGGGGGGTGCACATGACTGTTACTACATTTCTACATAGGATTGTGGGGGGGACACCTGACTGTTTCTCCATTTTTACATAGGATGGGGGGGGGGCACACTTGGCACTTCTACACATTTGTTAGGACAGTACTGGTATCTCAGGTACTCCATTTCATTCTGTATTCTAACCTATCATGCTGACTAGAGGCATATCAGTGTACTACAGGTCTTAGCTTTTGTTGACCTACATATTAGTGTCTGACTTCCTGCCCTTCAGAACTACCATCCCACTGCCTGACCTGCTGTAGTCTGTCTGTGTAGGCCTGGGGCGAGGTTACCCATAGGCATCATTCAGAGGCCATAGCACAGCCTCTGTTTATGTTTGGCTACACCTGTCCTGCTGGCTGAGACTGTTGTTGGGTATGTGAACCTCCCAGACTGGTATGTGTGAGTCATATGGATACACATGTCACCCAGCACATTTCCTGCAGTGGGTTTTGTCACCCTGTGTAGTACTGGCTATTATGGTGACTCCAGTACCTGTTACAGATTTCATGGTGCCACTATGGGTGTCTATTGTTTGCTGGCATACCATTCAGCCACTGATTCCCTTGCATGGTCACATCCATACCATAGATACAGGTAACAACACATTCTACTCCATTCGACAATTGGTAGGTTGATTGACTTACCTTGTGGGTGTGCCAGTATTGAGGATGGTGCTGGAGGGCTGCCTATGTTGGATGCACATAGTATACTCCCTACACATGGTTGAGCACACGTAGTGTCAGGTTTGGGATCCCTTTTACTGTATGTGCGAGTCAGAGAAAGGTGTCATTCCCTGGGTCCCTACTGTGTCAGTGTATGTGCTATGCGTTGCCTCTTTGTCAAGGCCAGGGCATACTGGGCACACCTCCATCTGCCTAATGGGGCAGGCTCAGGTTGTTCCTCCAAGTCACTCTCTGCCTGTGCAGGCCTTGGCATTGGTGGGGGGGGGCTGTGTAGCCCTGCCTCATGCTGTTCCTGCTGCAGCTGTTTTCACAGGATCATATTGTGTAGCATGGCACATACCATAACAATTTGAGTACATGTTGCTGGTGAGTACTGCAAGGCTCCACCGGATATGTCCAGGCACCGGACGGAACCATGACTTCAACATCCCAAACAAATGCTCTATTATAAGTCTGGTCTGTGTGGGTGCCTCATTATGGCATTCTTGCTCAGGTATGTGTGCATTTCTGATGGGTGTCATCAGCCACGGCTCCAGTGCGTAACCAGCATCCCCCACTAGGTGGCCATAAGGGATGTCACCATTGGCAAATCTCTGGTACAGCTGCGTCAGATGCCAGATGTGGGAATCGTGATAGCTTCCAGAGCAGCCAGCACACACATTCATTATAATGCCCTGGGCATTGCATACAACCTGGCAGTTGATTGAGGGGAAGCACTTGAGATTGATGTAGACCCTACTCTGATCACTGGGTGGTGCTTTGATGCATTTGTGCATGCAGTCTATAGCACCCACTACTGCAGGGTATTCTGCTATTTGGTGGAAGAGACACATATTGCTGGCCAACACCTCACGGGTGTTGAGGAAATATACGTGCTCACCGGCATGTGTTGACATGGCATCCAGGAACTGGTGGAATACTCTGGATGCTGATGCCTGTGAGATCCCCATTATTTCCCCAGTTGTGCTTTGGGAGGTACCTGTGGCTAGTATTCCTAGGCCTACACATACCTTGGTATCCACTGGGATGGGCTCCCCACTGTTAATTTGGTGTGTCAGGCGTGACCGGCACAGCTCAACAATTTGCTGTAGGAGGTCCCTGTCCACCCTATAGTGCTCCACTATCTTCAGCTCATGTAGCCCCTGGTAGGTTAACCTGGGTCTGTACACTCTTCTCCATCTCCTCACTGTGGGTTGGTCAATAGCATTGACATCCTCACCACCCTCAGCCTCTTCCACATGTTGTTGTATGATGCCTGCTGCAGCCCCTATAATTTTGTTGTTTTGTTTGTTAAAAGTTCCCCGCTTGTATACATCAGTGGGGTAGAGTATGGGAAAAAACAGAGGGGGAGGTGTTTGCATAGTTCATAGCAGTGTTCTGGGCTGAGCTGGGCTGGTCTGCTGCCTATGTAATAGGCTGATTCTGATACATTTCACCTGCCAGCTATGCTAGCTCTCCTAAATTACCTTCCTACTGCTGTTTTTCCTTCCCATTGCCTTCCTGTTTAAGCCTGGGGGTGTACCACGCAAACACAGTGCTCAAATGTGAACAGAGCTGCTATTTCCTGGTTTACTTTTTTTTTCCTTTAAAACCCACTTAGGCAATGTAAAGAGTGCTAGGCAGCCTCAGACACACACCCTTGCCTAGCTGTGCTAAGCTAGCAGCAAACCTGAGCCACAGGGCTCCAATCCACTTGCAGTATGCCTGACACCCCCCAATGATGTCAGCTAACTGCTAGGCTTGCACCAAGCTATTCCTGCTCTTACACTGTTGGGAGCTGCCTAGCATGCAGGGGAAATCTGGGATTCACTATCATTCCCCTCATTTGCATAGGATTGCCTGCTAATGCATAGTTACATGTCCCACACTGAGCCTCCCCCCTTAGCAACCACTATTCACTGGCCATGTTGTCGTCTGCCTGCCAATGGGTATAATGACAGAATAGTGATTTTAGTTAGAATGCTTATTGTAGGTTTATTTTCTTATTTTCCCCCGATCCCATTTGTGCGCCACTGCCCTACACTTAAACAGCCGAGATCAGGTAAAAAAAAATAAAAGTTGAATTTTTTTTCAAGTGTTCTCCATGCCAGTGGTTTTATACTTAGCCATTGGCATGCTTTCTACATGATATCCACCCTTTATTTGGAGCTGTCATGGCTCCGTTATTTAATTTGCAGAAATGTACTCCGTTACTGGTGGAGTACATTTCTGCAGATTACACTAGTCCTGCATGGCCGGTTTCCAGCTTCCTTGATCACAAATTCACCTCATTTGCATGGATTTCTCCTGCAAATGGGGTAATTTGTATACAGGGGATGAGTCTGTGCAGGACTAGTGCAGGAGCGCTTGTGCACACCCCTACAGGTTATTTCTGGATCGCAAGGCAGACATGTTGCCTGCTGGAGCTCCTGCACGAATCCTGCATGCCGTGCAAGGCTTGCAGAATCTGGGGGTATGAAAAATATGAAGAAAGAATGTAAGAAACAAATTGATGATTTAAAGGATATAATTACTGCTCACTCTGACCAAATAGCAGCTGTAGAAAAATCAGTAAATTAAAAGATGGTAGACAAATGGAAAATGACAACCAGATAAACTTTTTACTGAAACAAAACAATTACTAGAAAAAGTGGAAGACCTGGAGTGTAGATCCAGAAGGAACAACATCAGGATCTATGGAGTTCCAGAGAAAATGGAATAAAATAACATGATCCTCTTTCTAAATGAATGGCTACCAAAATACTAAATCTCCCTGAAGCTTTATCTTTCGGAATCAAGAGAGCTCACAGGTCCCTGTCATATACACTTCCATCAAAAAAGTCAGCTTCTGTGAGATCCATCATTGTAAAATTCCTATCTACACAAAACAAAGACTTAATACTAAGAGCTGCACTGTCAGGAAATCCAGTTCAAGTTGATGGGAAAAATATAAGATTTGACAATGATTACACTTCCACAGTGATCACAAAGAGAACTTTAAAAAAAAGCTAACATTAAAGCCCAGATTATATTTCCGGCCAGAATCAAAATTACCTTCTCAGATGGTCAAAAAAATTTCAATATTCCTGAAGAAGAATCAGCCTTTGTGAGGAAAAGTAATCTGCTTGAGAAAGTAGAAGAAATGGACCTCTCCTTGCCTAGTCTGAAAAGACAAGCTACCAATTGCAAAAATAAACACAGTTGATAAATCTAGTAAAAAGCTTAAGGGTAAATAGCTTAGAAAACCATCACTCTCAAAATTTACTAACAAACGATACTTCTGAAAACACAGGAAACAAATGAAACCTTAAGGTACAAAGTTTCTTACTTATTTACTATATACATACATTATATATATATATATATATATATATATATATATATATATATATATATATATACACACACACACATATGGGTTCCGTTCAGAAGCTCGAAATACTGAAATCTCGAATTTGTATTTCGAGCCCAAGAAGCCGAATCCACATAATAGCAAAAGTTTAGAAGCTAGAAATTCAAAACCTCAAATACTGGAGGTTTTGAATTTCACGCTTCAAAAGTTCCATTATGGTTATGTATTCAGGTAAGTGTGTGTGTGTGTGTGTGTGTGTGTGGTAAGGGGTTTGGGTAGGGGCTGTGGTGTGTGTCAGTGTGTTTTTTTGCTGTGATGTGTGTGTGTGCAAAGGGAAATTAGCTTGTGTGGTGGTGTTTTGTGTGTGTTTGCATGTAGTGTGACCTCGAAGTGAGAATATTTAAGTGGGGGGGTGCAGTGGGGCTTGCCCCCCTGCTTTCATGTAGTAGAGTGATTGTGTGTGTTTGTGTGGTGGATGGTGTGTGTGTGTGTGTGTGTGTGTGTGTGTGTGTGTGTGTGTAGTAAAACCACAAAATTCTAAACTTCTGATATTCAAGGTTTTGAATTTCGCGGTTTTTAGTTTTCGTTGTTTTGTGGATTCCACTTCTTGGGCTCGAGATACTGAAATTCGAGATTTCAGTATTTTGAGCTTCTGAAGTGAATCCACACACACACACACACACACACACACACACACACACACATATATATATATATATATATATATAGAAAGAGAGAGAGACAAACTTACTTTCTTCTATATTACTTTTCTTTATTTCTCACTTCTGTTCTCACCTTCCTTCTTCCTGTGTCTTTCATTCTCTTTATTTCATTTAGCATAATAATATATACATGTTCCAATTATTTTAATATAAACAAACTTGTTTAAATATTTAATTAAAAAAAGTTGCAGCGTTATTTATTTATTTATTTTTATTTATTTAACATTTGTTGACTGGGAATGTCCGACTAGGTTCCACAGAGCCTGTTTTCAGTGGAGGCCCGGGGAGAAATGCTCCAGATGCATATCTTTGGATAAACACTTTACAACAAACGTATTATGCAGGCTATGGATAATATCAGCTGTAATATACATTGCTAGTAGCACTCATTAATATCTTTCTTCCTTATCCGTCGATACGTTTCTGTTAATCTCACAGATGTAGTTAGTAACAGATAATATAGCCCTTAAATAACAATTCCACACAGTATTCAAATGATACAGACTATCTTCACATGCACTTATTACTATTAACACACAATATTCATTGCATAAAGTTATACTATGATTTCCATACAATGTACGCATCTGTTGCGATCATATAGACATTTTACACAGACTTTATGATCTATTAATTAACATGAGATATGTGCAAAAATGGTTTTATTTAATAAGCAAATGGTGCTAATTTTGCATTAATAAAGTCTTTAAAAATTGAGGGGAGTGGAATGGGGAGGAGGGTTTTAAAATGTACTGCTTTACTTGTTAAAATGGAAGTATTTTAAATCTTTTACTGTATTATTTAATTAACTCTCTCTGCCTGCTTTTTCTGTTATGCACGAGAGCCATACAACGTTTTTAACATAAAACGTTTGTTTAAAATACCTTTGTGCTGCATTCTGCTGCCGAAACTTCAAAAAAGCTTCAAAAGAACAGTTTCTTGAGCGTAGAGCTCTTCCTGCTTGCTCGTATTTTGATTCCATCACTGTAACAGCGCAAATTGACATGCAGGGTGACCTATGACCTCCTAGCGCATCTAGATGATATGTGACAAGAACAAGGAAGTCAAAGCCAAAGAATCGTTACAAACAAGAGGATTTTTAAAAAATGAAAAGATTTACTGTATGTAAGTGTTAAACTCTAAATTCTCTTGCAGAAAATGTTTTTTTTAATAATAGTCAAATCCCAAACTTGCTAAAATGCATATTCTGTGTTACAATTAATAGCAATAATGCAGCTAATTAAACAGGCATTCAACTGAAGTTTATAGATAGCCCTGCAGAAATGCTTTTATATGTCGAGTTAATGAGAAAGCTGAAATCAATTTTCATTAATCTACAGAGAGAGTTGTTTATTAGCTTTTTGACAGTTATTGTTTTTTTTTCAGTTTAACTGATGTACTTGTATGTCCAGCTTGATGAAAGTAAGATGTGTATGTTTCCAAAATACCAGGGTTCTTATCTAAGCATATTCTCTGGGAAAAGTCCCAGTTCTCAATTTACAGAGAGAGTTACTTACTAGCTTTTTGATAGCTATTGTGTTTTCGAGCTTAACAGATGTACTCTTATGTTCAACTTAAAGAAGGCAAGATGTGTATACTTCCAAAATGTCATGGTCTTTATTTAATTGTATCCTTTAAAAAAGTATATACATAGCATTAATTACTGGAACAATGCAACTTTCTAAGTATAGTCAGAGATACGTGAATGCAAATATACATTTATGGACATGTTTATATACCACAATTACCTTGAATTTTTTAGACATTACTCGATCTGTCAGTTTGCCACATTGGGATAAAAATGGAGTTAAAGTAATATCAGTCATATCTTTATAATGTAGTTCAATCCACATGTTCAAGTACTATGACCACTCACACAACTTATTCTCATAAATCAGCTGTTAGAGTAACAATCTGGAAATATGGAGACACCTCACTCAAATCAACTGGATTAATAGCACTTTTGCAGTTAGTAGACCTACAGTTATGTATGTAGCTATCTAGTGAATATTATAACAAGATGATCTTCTATGTAATACTGCCGGGTAAATATTCCTAGTGGTTTACTGTATATGTATTTATAAATGAGGAGCAAAATACTACTTAATCAAAACTAATATTCTGTTGATATTGTTTGACAAGGGTGGGAGGTGAGAGAGAGGCTTCTTTTATACATATATTTCTTTTTTCATGAAAACAAGTAGCTTTAGAGATTCATTTTCCTTAATATCATTCTGTTTATTCAAATAATAGAAAATAGTAGCATATCACAGATGTAGATTATTGAGTCAAGTATAGATATAAGTGATCTGGCTAATTTAATTATTTCTCTGTGATCTTAATAACTTCATATTCAAAATTGTCGATAGTTCCAAGCTTTTTATTAAATATATCTGGGGGGGAGGATTTATAGACTCATAGCTAATCATAATCTACCTAAATGCTTTAATATCTTTTCTACTACTGTAGTAATACACATAGGTCCTTGGTTTCAAGATAAATCTATGATCTAGTTTCACAAAGATAATTGCATTTAATATACAGAATTACCACACATACTCTATTATAATTAATCACACACTTCTTGATATTTTAATATTCAAGTCAGTAATATTTTTTAAGGGTAGCTCTTTTTTTATTTTTGTTTCTTTTCATTACATTCTGTACAGTTATTGTAATGGCAGTAGCACACAACGGACGAAGATTACTGTTTTTAGGATGGACGAAGATGGTTTAGATGAGTCTCTCATCAAACCAGGAATTAAATATTCCATGTTTAGAGTTGTATATAGTTTTAAATGTTTTACACTTATACTCACTTTACATGTTATGTCCACAACCGAAACTTTAGTATCTAAAAGATCTATAGGAATGTTTTCTTATAAATGCATATCTTTAAAGGTGAATGGACTCAATAACCCTATAAAGAGAGGAAGCTTAACCAAATATCTGAAAACTAAAAAAGTAGACATTGCCTTCTTGCAAGAAACCCATATAATAGAAGGAGATTTAGACAGGATGTCTTTCGATGGCTACTCAATACTTGCAGAATCCCACTTTCGGACCAAAAGAAGAGGCACCATGATATTATGGAGGAAAACATTACCAGTACCTAAAATAATTGACTCATACTGAGATAAAAATGGCATGTTTAGCGTAATTATTCTAGAAATAAATAAAAAAAAAATTCCATTGGCCAACACTTATTGGATACCTGGTATCGGTGCTGAAACAGAGAATAAATATCTGGATTTACTTTCAATTAAATCTAAAGGAGATATAATATATGCAGGAGACTTCAACTGTATTCTTTCTAGACGTGACACTACTAAATGTGATCATTTTAAGATATCTGCACCTGCTAAAAGATTGAATAATTTAATCACTCTTTCAAATATAAGAGATGTTGTTTGTCTTTTTGGCTTTTCCCGGTTAGGGGTCATCACAGCGGAACTCTGGTCTGCTAATGATTGGCAGTCGATTTTTATGGTGCCATGTTGCCAGCCCAATGCCCAACCTTCAGCAAAGGCACGCCCATTCACGCATGTCTTTCAGAGGCCACTCGACCATGGGAAGGACATGCAGACTCCACACAGAAGGTACTCCAGCCGAGAATCGAACAGGAGAACCTCTTGCTGTGAGGCAACAACGCTACAGCTGTACCACAGTGGCTGTCTCTTTCAAATATAAGAGATATTTATGAAAAAATAGAACCTAAATCCCTAAAATACACATATTACTCATACAGATTTGGTACACAAACTATCATCGATAAAGTATTGGTTACTGATAATTTATTTTCTAAAATTCAGGAAGTATTCATTAGCTCCTGCCCAATGTCCGACCACAATGCTATTTTCTTTAAAAGCAACATGAAACCAACTCATTTCATCTATTGCCAAAGAATACTAGCATACATTGTTAAATTAACCGGGTTTAAGGAATGGCTGTTGAAAGAAATAAAGATATTTCTTGACATAAATGACAACAATAGTACTTCTAAAGTTATTGTCTGGGATACAATGAAATCCTACATTTTTGGTAAAATCAAAACATGGTACCTGAACAAAAGAAAGGAATGGGATAGTGAACTATCAAAAATATAATTAAAAATTGATGAATTAAAAAGAAATCTAAATAATAAGGACGTCAACACAAATGCAGAACTGAAACAGCTAAACCTAAAATACATGGAAATTCTGAATCATAAAGTGGCAATTAATTTATAAAGAATCAAAATACAGTCTTATTCTGTTAACCCAAAAAACAAGCATAGGTTAGCTGTGAAATCAAGAAACATAACTATTGTTAAGCATATGAGAAGTTGTTGATGAAACTAAAAATAAAACTAAAATAACAGATTTAGAAGAAATTCTTGAGACATTCAGAAAGCATCACAAAATAATAAATACCACAACTCCAAATATTAACAACAATGTCTTAAAAGATAACTTCTTAAAAGAGAACATAGGCAATACATTATCAATAGAAAAAAATACCAAACTTCTCAAACCATTAACAGTAAGAGAACTAAAAGAGAGGATTCAAAGTTTCAAGAATAATAAAGCTCCAGGATTAGATGTTTTAATAGGCAAAATTTATAAATTACTCCCAGACAAAGTGTTAAAGACACTTTTAGAAGCTTTTGAATAATTTAGAAAAAAGACAAGGTTATTCTCCTCCTGAAAATATGCTATGATTTCTCCTATCCTAAAACATGACAAAGATCCCAAACTAGTAACTTCTTATCATCCTATTTCACTATTAAATGTGGACTATAAATTTTTTACATCAATACTTGCTAACAGATTAAATCAATTCATGCCTTATCTAATATTTGATGACCACACAGGCTTCATCCTAAATAGAAGAGTACAAGGTAACGTGATCAGGCTCAAATCTTTAGTAGATCATGCAAACAAGAAAAAGAAAAAAATTCCAATTATTAGCCTAGATTTTAAACAAGGCATTTGATTCCATAAATTGGTCCTACTTATTTAAAGTATTAGAAGTATATAACTTCTCTCCTGAGTTTATTGACGTAATTAACAGATTATACGTAAACTCAATATCATACATCAAAAGTGGCGCTTTCTTATCAGGTCCACTTAACATCCTAAAAGGTACTAAGCAAGCCTGCCCACTTTCACCTTTATTGTTCGCCTTATCAGTAGAACCTCTAGCTAACTACATAAGAGCAAACCCTAAAATAAGAGGATTTTCTGTTAACTCAAATTACAATTCCAAAATACAATTTTTTGCGGATGATATCGTGCTAACAATTGGAAATATAGATTCTTCTATAGCTCACATAAAATCCCTGCAAGTTTTTGAAGAGGTTTCAGGCCTAAGTTTCAATCACACCAAAACAGAAACTTTATTAGTAAATAAAAGGGTAAACACTTTATTAAGAAAGCATAGCAATTTTAATTGGGCAAATGACACCCTTAAATACTTAGGAATATTCATAAAATCAACCTGGAATAATACTATAAAAACAAACTATAAATATTTATTATCTACAATTAAGGAATGTTTAAATAGCTGGAGTAAAATTTATTTCATGATAGAAGAAAGACTGTCACTAATAAAAATAATCAAATTACCCAAAATTATGTTCTATTTCCAAACTTTAATTGTTTCTCCATCCAAAAAATTAATGAAGCAACTAAATTCTATGTTAATAAATTTTTCTTTGGTTCCCCAAAAGTCAAGAATTAGTCATGCATGGCATTACAGAAGCTGGAAAGATGGGGGAATTGCATTTCCAAATTTAGAACTTTATGCAGAATCAGTCATACTTAATGTGACAAGTCAATGGTTAAATTTGAAATATATTTCTAACTGGAAAAATCTCCATGTAAGCATTCTGTTATCTGACATTGATACAACTATTGACAATAATATGTTCTCAGAAAATAAAAAAAACTTTCTTGTGGTAAAATACCATATCTATAATACCAATAAAAATAAAAAACTCTCTTTTCATTAACTATATATTAGATCATTTTAAAAAGATAATGAACAAGAATCATATGATAAAGAACTTAATATTTTTAATGTTCCCCATAGCATACATGAAGACATGTCTTGACTCTTTCAATATATCTAAAATAAAAGAAATGGAAGACAATGAATTAGTTTTCTGGCACCACTTTCTATGTAATAATAATATGTATGAACCATGTTCCCTTATGGCCAGATATAACATAAAGCATAACAATTGGTTAAACATACAAACATTTAGAGAATACATAGTTAATTAATTTAAAATATGTCAGCTGACCAATACAACACCTATACCTAAGATACTTACTCTCTTTTGTGAAATAAACACCTTGCACATTAACAATAGTCTTTCATTGTCAAGAATATATAAATCTAAAGAAATGATATACAAATCACAGAGGACTCTATGGGATTTTACAGAAAGAATAAACAAATCCAGTTCTTCAGAAAGTGAAAAAGAATTAGTATTTAAATCAATTAATAAAACAACATCATCTCCTTTTTGGAAAATTTTCACTTGGAAATATATCCATAGGAGCTTTATTACCCCCATATAAAATGGAATTTATATAAAAAAATAATCTTAATAAATGTTTGAGATGTGAGGAAACACTTTGCACAGACTGGGTACACATGTTTATTACATGTAAAATAGTATAACTCTATTTAGGATCGAGTTTAGTAATTTTATAAAAGTCTTGTGGTCGGATAAGTGCATATCCCCAAAATACAGGTGCACCTTCTTTGGTCTTTGCTTGCAATTGCAAGAAAAATCATTATGTCAAATTGGAAATGTAAAAAAATCCTCTCATTTGCAGATTTTTTATTATTAGCTAAACATGCAATAGGGAGTTACAAACTGCTTCAGAAAGAACTATTAAGATGACACATAAGAAATTAGCTTGGTTAAAGCTCAAAAAATTATTAGATAAAATGTAATTACAATAATGACATATCTGTTATGGACATTGTAAATAGTTATTGTTTCATGTTATGATGTTCAAAAAATATATGTTGTGTATATTTATATATCCTATTTCTTGTATTATTATTATATTTCATGAAAATCATTAAAAAATTACTAATAAAAAAAACAGATTTCTTTTGAAGATGGCCAGTGAGGTGCTCTGGTTGATATGTATGGGAAGTCTATTCCAGAGCATGGGCAGTCTCTGAATTATGAACCTGCCCCTCCAGCATGTTCTGTTGATTGTGGAAATGAAGTTGAGGTCTCCGGAGTGTGTGGTGCGGCGGGATTGGGATTTCTTTAGATGTAGCATTTCTAATGGTTCCCTATTATGCTGTCGCAGACGCAGGTTTTCAAATGCATCTTTGTCGAACAGTAAAGTGTGAAAAGGCAAAATAGTTCATAGGTTCATAGGTTCATAGGTTCATACTAGGCTATCTGCCCTAGGACATTTATACGCCTAGCCAGAGTGTGTTTGGCTTTCGCCACCCATTTTAAATTAATTTTGCTATGCCCTTTTTCAAGGTTAGTATACTGTGCCTCTGTCTAACAGTGACACAGAAGTGATACCCAAGAGTAAACCTATGATCTCCCATCCACTCATCAAGATTCCTCTTGAAGAGAGTCAATGAGGGACTCTGCCTAACCTGGAATGGGATTTTATTCCAGAGTGAAGGGAGCCACTGGGTTATGAATCGGTCCCTCCAGCATGTCCTATTTATTTCAGTGCTGAGGTTCAAGTCTCTCAAGTGCGTAGCTCGATGGGATTTGGATTTTCTGAGGTGCAGCATGTCCATTAATTCTGGGTTGGACATGGCTTTATATGTCAGGCACAGATCACCTCTGAGCAGGTGCTATGCCACTGAGTAGAGCTGGAGTTTCTTTAACCGGGCAGCATATGGCATCTGTTTGAGCCCTTTGATCCTCTTGGTGAGGTACTTTTGGGGTCTTTCCAGTTGCTGCAGGTGTCTGGTAAGGTACATCCCAAAAGGGCATTGTACTCAATTATGGGCCTGATGAGGGATGAGTAAAGAGGCACAATGACCTCCCTGATCTAGATGTGAATCCTTCATGATTAGGTGGGCTATATAAAATGTTTTTCTAACCACTTTGGCCACGTGGTTGTCAAATGAGAGATTGCTATCAACTTGGGTCCCCAGGTCCCTAATTACTTCTTCTGTACTTAATGGATTACCACCTATGTGGTAATTTGTGGGCACTTTGTTTTTGCCAAAGGGATGACTATACACTTTTGGCGTTTAGCTTGAGGCCATGGCTCTGGCACCAGTTGTCTGTTTCTATGAGGCCCTTTTGGAGGATGCTTGTGTCAGCTGGAGAGTCAATTATGATGCCCAGTTTGCAGTCATCTGCGAACTTGGTCAGCCACAGTCCTTCCATGTTGGCCTGTACCTCCGAGAAATATATACCAAACAAGAGAGGTCCCTGGACTGAGCCTTGTGGGATGCCACTTGTAACTGGTTTGGAGTCTGACATGGCTCCAGCAATTCTAACCATGTGGGTTCTGTCCTTGAGCCAGTTTGCAACCCATCTAGTGACATAGGGGTTTATATTTAAGCTGGTGAGCGTATCTATAATGCCTGAGTGGGGTATTGTATCATATTGTATCGAAGGCTTTTGCGAGGTCCAGGTAGGCTGTGTGGACCACCTTCCCCTCGTCAATGGCCTTGGTGACTGTTTCAAAGAAATTGACCAGGTTTAAGAGGCAGGATCTGCCCTTATATCTTTATTTATGAGGTCCATGGTGATCCTTTCCATAGCTTTGCAGACCAAGCTAGTCAGGCTTATGGGGCAATAGTTTCCAGGATCCGTTGAGGCACCACCTTTGTGGAGAGGGACCACTGTTGCTGTACACCACTCTTTGGATACATATCCTGTAGTAAGGCTGAGATTGAACAGTAGTTTTATGTTTGGGTTTAGCTCTTCTTGGAGTTCATGTAGGATGCAGCCCGGGACACCATCTGGTCACATTGATGCTGTGTTTTTTGCTTTGGAGAGGGCGGCTCTTACCTGAGCATCTGAGATGTCAGGGGGCAGCACTCTGCTGGGATAGATATTTGCCCTTTGGGTGGGGAGGGGGGGGGAGAAGTTTGCGCTGAACCTGTCAGCTAGGATGTTGGCAATGTCTGTGGGTTCGGTGTATTTTTTGTCATTTTGGACTAATTCTGAGCATATCTGGGAATTCCCACCCAGGTTCCTAACATAACTAAAGAAAGCCTTGTGATTATCCTTAGTGTCCTGTGCAATTTTTCTCTCGTAGCTGGCCTTAGACGATTTTATGAGTGCCCATAGTTTTTTGCTAATACTGATCAGAGATGCCTTCCTTTTTGGGATTTTGCTCTGTCATGTAGTAGCTTCTTCCTTCTATTGTATAGTTTGTTTATGGCTGGGGTCCACCAGACAGGACGTCTGCCTTTGGAGGATTGGGTCTTGGTTTTATTTGGGATTGCATGATCCATGCATTCCTGAAGGTGTTTATAGAATGCGTTTATAAAGGATTCTGCGGTCTGGGCTGTATTTTCCACAGGCCTGGGGGCATTGAAGGATTCCACCTCAGTTTTGAGGAGTGTGAAATTTGCTTTAGAGAAGTTTTTCACTGTAGTTTTCTGGGCAGGTGGTGGGGTCGGGATGTGAATATCCAGTGAGATTAGTTTATGGTCTGATCTTACCAGTGAGGGATACACTTCTGGCCTGGAGCATAGAGTCCCCATGTTGGTGATGATCAGGTCCAGTATGTTTTCCCCTCTTGTAGGAGTGGTAACAAGTTGTTCCATAGCATTTGAGTTTATAAATTCTAGGAACCTTTGGTCTAGGGTGTTGGAGCTAGAGTAATGCTCCCAGTCTATGTTTGGGTAGTTGAAGTTGCCCAATATAATGGTGTTTGGAGAGACCTTCATATTTTCCAGTGTTCTCAGGAAGGCCGAGTGGGGTTCCTGGGTTTGGGAGGGTGGTCTGTAGCAGGCTATAAACTGGAAGGCAGTTTTACCCACTGTTAGTTGCACATGGATAGTCACTGATGCTTCGTGCTGTGCCACCAACCTGGAGGTGTGGGTATCTTTGATGAATACTGATTCTCCCCCTCCTTTTGTGGTTCGGTCCAAGTTTTGGGGCCAAAAAGCATGGTTGGTATGAGGTATAACCTGGTAGTGCTGGGGTGCTCTCGGGAGCCTTGAACCAGGTTTCTGTTACTGCACAGATATCAATGTTCTCCATGCTAAGGAGAGTTTCGAGTGCATGCATCTTGAGGTTTAGACTTCTGGCGTTGAGTAGCATTACTCTTAGTTTCTTATCCCTTGTAATACCTATGGAGATGGGTTTGTCTTTTGAGCCTTGCCTAAAAAAGGCACTATGGGGGTAGCAAGAGCCTTTGCCAATATCCGAAAGCCCAGGGGTGACAGGTGCAATTATCCCTAGCGAAGCATCGTGGCTTGTCGAGCATGTCATCCCAGGCTGACAGACATTGGATCCCCTTTTAATGACACCAATACTTAAGCCAATTGTTGAAATTGATCACCTTGTCTTCATATTGTGGCATCATTCTTGGTGAGGGTAAGATGCTACTCAAGGTCAGGGTCATTCCAGTCTGGGCTACATGCTCAGAGAGCTCCTCTATGCCTCTTTTCATGTAGTCCAGGGAGGTACGTCTCAGGTCATTCACACCAGCATGGACAATGACTGAGTCATATTTGTACTTGCCTTGGAGTGACCTGAGTGCTTGTGTTATGTGGCGAATCCTAGCGCCCAACAGGCAGCTCACCAATACCTTCTCCTTGTTCAGCCTGGTGGGCGGGACGTCAGTGTGCCTGACGATAGAGTCACCTGTTACAAGTGTATCAGGTGTGTTGTTTAGCCTTAAGGGCTGTGACTGTTCAGCACACTGGCTTTGTGAGCTATGTGTTGCATGAGTTTTGTTTTGGGGTAGCGGTTGCTTGGGTGTCTGCTTTGGAGGTCTCTGCTGCTTAGGCAGATTTTTATTTAGAGCCTCCGAGTATGTTTTTGTGTGTTTATGTGTTTGGTTTGCTGTCGTGGTAGGTCTATGTGAGACTGGAATTGTAGTGAGTGTGGTTTCCTTCTCCTCCTGACTGGTTATGCCAGTACTGAGTTGAGAGAGTTTAGCCTCCAGTTTGGCTATATGGTTGCATCTCTCACATGTGTTGGAATTTGTTGGGAGGAGGAGAGGGTTGTCTGTGTAGCTTTGTAGTGAAGAGGCATTTCAGCGAATTCTTTCTATGGGAAAGAATTAGTTTGGCCGCTTTTGCTACTTTGCCTTTTTGGCACTGTAGTGCAATCTCTTAGTTGGTATATTTAAGTAGGGGGGTGTGGGGGGCAAAGCCCCCCACATTAAGTAATGTTTTACTGTTTTTTTGTTTGTTTATTTCAGAACATCAATTGTTTTCCATTGGAAAGTAGTCGCTGTTCTGAAGTTTCAACGTTGTAAGCTTTTGCTTACAAGGGGTTGATTATCTGTCGTTCGCTCTACTGAGCATGCAATATGATAATATAGACCCTTTCTAACAGAGCTGGGTTGGACATGGCTTTGTAAGTCAAGTACAGATGGCTTTTAAGAGATGATATGAGAAAGAGAATAGCTGGAGATTTTTGAGTTTGTCCATGTAGGACATGTGTTTAAGGCCTAGGATCCTCTTTGTGAGGTACTTTTGTGGCCTTTCCAGCTGTTGCATTTGTCTAGTGAGGTACATGCCAAATGGGGCATTATACTCAATGATTGGCCTAATGAGCAGGGGCGACTCATGCTATTGGACTGCAGGACTGCAGCCCCCCAGTTGTAAAAGAAAACAAAAAGAAAACAAACAAAAAAACCCGCAAGTCCCGGAACTTCGCATATGCATGTTTGTGGCGTTCCTGGACTTGCTGGTGAACCAGTCCAGAGCATGCACACAGGAATACAGACTGCTGGTGTGACAGTCCAGATTAGGAAGACAGCATTCAACAGCTGAGATCCCAGAGGTCTATGCAGTTACAACTGCATGGACTGGAAGGGGATCAGACTGCAACATCTGCAGGCTGGATACCTTGCTTTCACTGGAAGGGGAAGACTTTTTTGAAAGCTGCTGCAGGAATGTATATTGGGTTTTTGTTTTGCTGCAAGGAATGTAACAAAGGGACTCCTTAGGACTTTGAAGCTGACTCAGGTAGGGTGTGTGTGTGTGTGTGTGTGTGTGTGTGTGTGTGTGTGTGTGTGTGTGTGTGTGTGTGTGTGTGTGTGTGCATGCGTGCATGTGTGTGCGTGTGTGCACGTGTGTGTGTGTTTTTGTTAATAGAGAATGATTTAGTTCTGTTCAGATAGACAACACAGGTGTTTATTTTGTTGTGCAAACGGTATCTTTATCTTCTGCTAATCATGGCTGAGTGAAGAATGTTTTGGTGGGCTGCTCTTTAATATTGTCATAGCTTGGAAAAAATAAAACAACATGGATTTCATTTGTTCTAAAACCAAAGCAGAAATACTAGGGACTGATAGAGTCAAAAACAGTCTGTAGAATGGGAGGAAATATGCCCAGGCAGAATTAGTTGCACACAGATTTCATCACATATGCTTTGGAATTTGTAACAGTAGCCACAATGTGTTATATCTGTATTCCTTCAACATATTATACATCTCCTGAGATGTAGAATTTATATTGCAGGGCATATGGTCAAGTAAGAAATCAACAGTACTTGCATAAATCGTTCTTTAGATAATGTCTTCTGAACTGGTTGTTTTAGCTGGAAAAGCTTTTAGATTATGTAAACATTTCTCCTAGGACTGTAAAAGTTTGTTTTGTAAGTGAAAAACAAGGAATGTCAAAGGGTCCCCTTTTTTTTACATCACAATCTAGCCCACTCAGATTTATTAATACTTAAGTGTCGTTAACTACCCATTTTCCTAAAACTCTATTAATGTCTACATTAGTACTTGTTCATATTCATCTTGTGCTTTTCCTACCTAAAATGTCCACAAACATCACTGGAAATTTAAAATTGTGTACCTTACTATTACATTCAAAAGAGAGTAATAACAATAGTACTGGAATTATTAAAAAAACAGAAGGTAGAAAGAGGATATCTATTGGATACATAAGGTACCGAGGAAGAAGATAGGAAGTGAGATTTGCAGAAGGAGGCAGAGAAGGTACTGATGACAACTGGAGGGAGGAACTACTGGATATTTTATGTCATTTTTATGTAATGTTTACAGGGGCCCTAGAATGTTTTTTTTCAGTGGTTGTAGTAGAGTTTAAGATGGTGTCTGGACTCAGAAGAGTATGGAACAGACAGTGGATGAATGAGGAAGAGTAGAGGAAGTCCAAATATGTAAGGCCTTTCTTGCAGTAACCAAAGAGACCGGGATTATACTGTCTCCTTTTGTGTGTGTGTGTGTGTGTGTGTGTGTGTGTGTGTGTGTGTGTGTGTGTGTGTGTGTGTGTGTGTGTGTGTGTGTGTAATGCCCCAGTTAAATGCACCTGGTGGCTAGAGAGAACTCAGAAAATATGCCTACCTGATGGTTAGACTCAATCCTGTACCTTGGGAGCAGCTAGCAAGAACTTGATTTCCCTACCCACCACCACTTGTAAAATTTTTGCCTCATATTTTTGTTCTTGTGAAATTTTTGCCTCATATTTTTGTTCTGTTCTGTTCCTCATAAAATCTGTACTTTTCTGTATTTTGAATTCACGAAATAATGACAGGCATTTGAATTTTAGTCTTCATATTCTTCAGAAAGTACATGGTAACACAACACCTTTTATTCTAGCAATTTTCTGTTTATAAGATCAATATTTGAAATGTGTCCCTATTTTTTGGGCTGTATTCC
Source organism: Protopterus annectens (assembly GCF_019279795.1). Taxonomy (NCBI): domain Eukaryota; kingdom Metazoa; phylum Chordata; order Ceratodontiformes; family Protopteridae; genus Protopterus; species Protopterus annectens. Next base: position 1,684,522,439 of record NC_056729.1, read on the forward strand.
CCCATTATTGGCTTTGTCTAGGTTTTTTCTGCTAAGAGGTTGAGAGATATGGTGAGAACTGAATTCACTAAATATGTTTGGGGGCTGTATTCCTCCATTATTGGGTTCGCCTAGGTGTTTTGTACTAAGAGGTTGAGAGCTGTGGTGAGAACTGAATTCACTAAATGATCGCCATTTAAGTTTTAGTCTACCTATCTTTCATGAAACAGCTGATTTGGCATAATCGTATGTTGTTCTGACTGTACTGCAGAGAGTCCTGGGTTCTAGGCTTGGCAGTTAAATGCATAGGGGTAACACAGCCTTTTATTCCAGCAACTTTCGAGGATTATACAAGCAATGTTTAAAAGGTGTCCCTAGTTTTGGAGCTTTTGACCCTCCCCCAATAAATTTTGGCTTTTTCCAGATTTCTTGTGCGTCAAACTTGAGAGATACAGTTGAGTGTCGAGTGAATTTTACAAGGAGCTGAGAGCTTGAAGAGAAGTTTAGTGCTGCTTATGCTGAGTTTGATTGCATTGTTAATAGCACAACAAGTAGTGTACTTCCTTTTAATGCAGAAGACTGTGGGTTCTACTCCCACAGTAGATAGATGCATTGCTGATACTGTACTATGTTGTACTTTTAAAAGGGGTGGATGCTGCAGTCCTGAGAATGTCCTCTTTGGTGAAGATACCTAGTAACGGTGAACTTGTTATCAGTTTGCCATCCATTCCCTATTGCAATATTACTAGCTTATCATTTTTTAATGTAACACAGGCAATTTATTCCTCAAGGGAAACAGGCACTTTATTTGTAGATAAAACAATGAAATATAAAGTTGTTTGCTAGCAGCAATCTCTTCATTAGTTACAGATCTCTTTAATGTGGAATTATTTAGATGACTTTTACTTCTACAGAGAGTGTGCATATTTACTGATACTGGTGGATTGTAGAAGTTTGAATAGACTTTCATGATGGAAATGTTCTGAATTGGGCAGTTTTTTTTATTATTGGTTCATGCATTTTGTTTCATTGTTTACTGGAAAAAATGTTCAAAATAATAAATTTAAAATGCTGTCTAACAACTGTACTGTATTATACAAGGAATATAATTTAATACAATCAGGAAGGTGTATCAAAGAACACATGTATGTTTCCTGTGCAAGGGGCCTATGATTTGAAAACAGCCCAAAGCTAATCTTTATCTGCTACTGGCCAGATGTATTTTCTTTGAATGTGGGTTTCAATGCTGTTTCAATGAATGTGAGTTTCAAGGTCAGATAATGTTTAATGCTAAGTCTATTTTCATTGTGAGACTGCATTGCCTTGTTTAGCAGATGTCTATTAGTGTTTGTGCTGTAAAATGTAAAGTAAAACTTTTAAATGAAATCCAAATCATCGTAGAAGTAAAGCAGTATGCACATTACAGTGTTTATGGTAAATGGGGAGAAATAGCCAAGTAATGGGACATTGGAATAGCTGCAGGGGGAGGTCCCATTCGACCACAATTTTGTGAGGGGGGAAGGGTGGCAAACCTAGACAGCCCCAGCTGAACTATACCTCTTAACTGTCCAGATTTTTGCAGAATGAATAGATTTTTGCTTCTTATTTTTGGTTTGTTCCTCATAAAATTTTTGGTTTTCTGGCAAATTATTTAGGAATGTAGTCTCTAAATAATGACAGACATTGAGTTTCAGATTTCATACCCTTCAGAAAAATAAATGCTAAAGCAAGACCTATTATTCGGTCAACTATCTAAGTTTATACAAGAGCAATTTTTAGTACGGTTTGTATGTTCCCCCAATATATTTGGCCTTGTCCAGATTTTCTGCATTAAGAGGTTGAGAGGTACACATAAATAAATCACTTTATAGAATTAGGTATATCTAAACCTCTCAACTGTCCCTGATTTTGGCTCAAAATGTTGCTCTCCACCTAATAATCCCTCCGCAAAATGGCAAATTTGGAAGAAAACATGGAGGGTTTACAATTAATAAATAATTGTAATGATCAGAGTTATAGATTACTTTTAATTTCAGAAATGCATGTAGATTCTCTTATTTTGTCAGCTGCTCAAGTTAACAGTACTAATACTAAAAAAGTGTCCCTTCTTTGACAGGTTCCCAGCTGTATTGTGTGGCTATCTTATATTTTTGCATCACATTTTTGGTCCGTTTTTCATAAAATTGTGGTTTTCTGGCAAATTAGTGGCAAACCATTAAATATTGAAGTTAAAAAATAATGACAGACATTTGAGTATCAGATTTCATACTCTTCAGAAAATTCATACTAATGCAAGACCTACTATTCTATTATCTTTCTAAGTTTATAAGAGCAATATTTAAAAATTGTCCTTATTTTTGGGCCTTTTACCCACTTCTGTTTATGGCTTTGTCCAGATTTCTTGCTCTGAGGTTGAGAGGCATGACAAATGTGTCAGGGCCATCACCATCAGCCAGAGACATTTCAAATTGTGACATACTTGTTGCACCCCACTCCCCCACATAGTGACTCTGGATGTGTCCAAGCAAGGCAAGGAGCAATTATGCAGTGTAAGTGTGCAGAGTATCCCCCTATCCAAGGTAGCCACAAGTACTAAAGTTGCTTTTCATCTGTCCTTGATTTTGCAGAATGTTCTGTTTTTTTGTCATATTTTTATACTGTTGATTTATGCTTCTTAATATTCAGAAAATGCATGCTGTCGCAGTGCCCTGTATCTCTGTGTTTAAGTAGCAATGCTTTAATGACCATTAGGTAAGCTTGTCTGAGACAGTAAGATGTGAGTAAGCTTTAATAAGCATACCGTTAAAGAATTATCAACATTGAAAGCCTTTCTGTTGTTGCTATGCAGAGAATATTTACATAACTAGATAGCATATAAGCCTTAGGTATTGAAATGCTTATGACAGTATTTATAATAAAGGACAGGATTACAGTATTTGCAGAAGCTCATTACATTTGTTGGAGACTTGCAGTCATCTTTGCAAGCTTTACCCATAAACTAAACAAAATGCCAATCTATCATGTGTGGTCCATAGCCTGTGCAGTAATCCTTTAAGCAATTTATCTTGAGCTTGTTTTTTGTTTGCTGTTCATTTTTTACTTTGATCATGTTTTCCCCATGAAACAAGCAAATAGTTGTTGTCAGGCAGCAGGTCTTTTTTGGATAAGAAACATTTTTACAAGTGGGGGTATCACAGAGATTGTTACTTTCAGCAGTGTACTTGGTACTTTTATAAAACTGAATATAAATTATAATTAGAACTGCAGTGCAAGGAGAAGTGGTTTGAGTTGAATGCTGCTTGTTTTTTTATATTTGATTTTGAGTGGAATTCCAGTAATGTATTTAAAAAGTAATTTATTTTTTCATGCCTCACAACCTTTCTGTTTCCATCTAGATATTAAGTGAGCTGTCATGTAGCCAATGCACTGAAATATTTTTTCTTCTACACTTCATTTTGTCTTGATTGGACTCTCATAATGATGGTTTGGCACCCAGGGTAGAGTGTTCAATTAAAGTCCCAGTTTTTGCGGGTTTTAGTATAGCTCCACCCCGTTCTGGTTGGCCACACCCCTTCCCATTGACCCCCATCCATTCAGCTGTCTCCTGAAGCCCCCCTTTGATTTGAAGTCACCGGTTGCCACTGCTAATGAGGGAAGAATAGAGAGGGATGATGACCTCTTTCTTCCTGGATGCAAAACCCTTGGTAATGAGATGTGCAACATAGAAGGACTTTCTGACCACAGTGGCAATATGCTGGTCGAAGGAGAGGTTGCTGTCAACCTGCGTCCCCAGATCTCTTAATAATGCCTTCAGTGTTCAGTGGGCTCCCATCAATGTGTTAATTAGTGGGAACTGAGTTTTTCCCAGAGGGGATGACAATGCATTTTTTGGCATTAAGCTTAAAGCCATGGTTTCAACACCAGTCATTGGTCTCAGTGAGGCCTTTCTGTAGGATGTCTACATCACTTGGGGAGTTAATAATGGCTCCCAGCTTGCAGTCATCTGTGAACTTGGTCAGCCAGAGTCACTCTGTGTTGGCCTGGGCTTCTGAGAAGTAGATGCCAAACAGGAGAGGACCCAGGACCAATCCCTGTGGGACTCCATTTGTGACTGGTTGGCAGTCTGACTTGAAGTCTGCTACTTTCACACTGTGGGTTATATCTGTGAGCCAATTTGCAACCCACCTTGTGATATAGGGTTGATGCCTAGTTTAGTGAGTTTATCAATAATTTCTGAGTGGGGAATGGTATCAAACACCTTGGCCAGATCAAGGTAGGCTGTATGAACTGCCTTGCCCTCATCCACAGCTCTGAAGACTGACTCAAAGAAGTCAACCAGGTTAAGCAGGCATGATCTATCTTTCACAAAACCAAACTGCATGCGATCTAGAGTTTGGAGATTCTCTATATCCTTGTTAATTAGGTCCATGATGATGTGTTACATAGCTTTACATATTAGACTTATCAGGCATGTCTATATTACCTGATTGAACATTTAGGTTAGCGAATGCCTAAATGTTGATCTGGTAATATCGAAAATTAAAACAGTGAATGGCCAATTTAAAGTAGGGAATGATTTCCCTCGGCCGCAGAAAAAAATTTAAACCAAAATGAAGTGGGGGTCTTCGGCCCCTATACCCCCCAATGTGGGGGGTGTGCCCTCCAGACACCCCCTAACTAAATATACCAACTCCGAGATTTCTCTACAGTGGGGAAAGGGGCAAAATCTGCATAACGGCCAAGGGAATTCTTTCCCTGTGTTAAATCTGCAGTTCGCGGTATTTTGCTTTTGCTATTACCAGATCGACATTTAGGTATTCACTAACCTAAACATTCAATCAGGTAATAGGATCCCTATCAGGCTAATGGGGTGATACTTCCCAGGGTCTGTAGTCGCTCCCCCTTTATGAAGAGGGATGACTGTTGCAATGCATCATTAGGTAGGGACAAAGCCTGAGGTGAGGCTGTGATTGAACAGGGCACACAAATGTGGTGCCAGTTCACTTTGTTGTTCATATAGAATATATCCAGGAATATTGTTGGGTGTCATGGAAGCTGTATTCTTGGCCTTGGACAATGCATCTTTAACCTGTGCTGCAGTAATGCTAGGTGTCTGGCATTCCTCCGGTATTGTGATTGGTCCTTTGGGGGGGAGGGGTAAAGTTGGCACTGAATCTGTCGGCCAGTATGTTGGCAATATCTGCTGGCTCACTACAGGAGGTACCATTGTGCAGTAACTCAGAGCAAACCTGGGTATTGCCATGGACATTCTTGGTATAACTATAGAAGTCTTTGTGGTTGTTTTTAGTGTCTGCCGCAATTCTGCCTTCACAGCTGGCTTTAGAGATTTGATGAGGGATCTAAACTTTTTGTTGAGGCTAATAAGGGAGTTTTTCCAGTCTTGGGACTTCACCTTTTTCTGCAACAGTTTCTTCATAGTCCCATAATCAGGAGATCATAGTCCCACCATACTCAGCTCTCATAGACCAATAATCGAGTACAGTGCACCTTTCAGCATGTACCCCGACCAGGCAGCAGCCACAGAAGTTCCTCACTAATGAATACAGGGTGTAAATAATATATCCTATGCAGACTGCCTCAAAGCCCTGTCCTGTACTCAGTTTCTTGCAGAGTACTGAGTGGTAATCTATGCCTAACCTACGAGGTATTGTCTGGTACACCCCTGATTCCTCTGCTACATAGTCTCAAAACAAACAGCACTAGAATTACCTGATCTAAAGCTTTAAACCTCATCAGTGACATAAACAAAACATATTGGAGGGATAGGTATGTGTCTCAGAAATTACCCCTCATACCTCTCAACCTCTTAGCCCAGGAAATCTGGACAACGCTTGACATAATGGGTGGTACCAAGGCCCCAAAATAGGGACAGATTTTAAATATTTTTCTTAAAAACTTAAAAACTTCCTAGAATACAGAGCATGTATTAAAATGCATTTACTAAAGGATATGAAGTCTGAAACTCAAATGTATGACATTATTTACTGATTTCATTTCTTAGATCATCACAGTGATTTGCCAGAAAACCAAAAATGTTATGAGGAGCTGACTGAAATTTTGAGGCAAAAATCTGGATATCCTGCAAAGATCTGGACAGTTAAGAGATATGTTACCTCTTCTCTGGAACAGACTCCCTTTTCATGTGAAACAGAGTTATTTCCTAAGCCTGTTCAAATGTAATTTTGACCAATGGATGGGAAATCACAAATTCACCTCTGGCTTGCTGCCTGTGGCCCTTATGGACAGGGGCAGTTTGTAGATTCCATAAGTCACAGACATATATCAAAGCCATTCTAGCCTGTGAGCATTTATAATTGGGAAATTTGGGGCATGACTGACTAGGCTGAAAAAGGCTCTAGGGTGTTACCCTAGTAACCTCCTATGATCATATGAGAATATTCCTACAATATAAGAAAATAGTTATTGTGGTGGTTTTCACATTTATATGGGGTTCTAGAGTAAACCCAGTAAAGAGAGGCGTGCTGTATATGAATAAAGATGAAAGTGTCATAGGTTCATAGAATGATACTAGTCTACTGGCCCAGAGGCCCTTATAAGCCTAGCCAAGAATATTGCCCATGTTCCCACAAAGTCAGCACCTGTTTCCCCTGTCCAGCAGGGACACAGGTGGGATCCCAGGGGTGCATTTTCTGTTTCCCATCCAGTCGTCCAGGTTCCTCTTAAAGAGGGCTAGTGAGGTACTCTGCTTGACATGGAGTGGGAGTCTAGTCCACAGATGGGGGAGTCTTTGGGACACAAATCTATCCCACCAACAAGTTCTATTAATGTCACAGACCAGGTTGAGGCCTTATGTGGAGGTTGTGCGAGTGGAGTTTGACTTATGGATATGCAGCAACTCCATCAAGGCTGGGTCTGAAATGGCCTTGTATGCCAGACACAGGTCACCTCTGAGCAGTCTGTACAAAATTGAGTAGAGGGACAGGGCTTTTAGCCTATCTATATAGGATATGTGTTTGAGACCCTGGGTTTTCCTGGTCAAGAAGCTCTGTGGTCTCTCCAGCTACTGCATGTGCTTGGCAAAGGGGCATTGTACTCAATAATGGGTCTGATAAGGGAAGAGTACAGGGATGTTATGACTTCCTTGTTCCTAGAATAGCTCTAAGGAAAATGAAGTCAGGGAAAGCAGTAAGTTCAGATGAGGTCACAGCAGATATGATAAAGATCATGGTCAGATAGGGGAGAAATAGATCCTGAGGGTACTCATAGCAGTGTGGAGAGAAAGGTGTATCCCAGATTACTGGAGAATAAGCAGACTCATGTCAGTGTACAAGAACAAAGGGGACATCCACAACTGTGGGCAGTACAGAGGCATCAAACTCCTATCACATTGCGTGAAAGTTCTGGAAAGGGTGATTAATAAATGGATATGCAGAGTAATAAGATGAGAAATCAGCAGTTCAGATTCAGAGCAGGATGCAGCACAACTGACCTGATGTTTGCAATGAGACAGATAGTTGAAAAGAAGGTAGAGATGAGGAAAGAGTCCAAATGAGCATTCCTAGACTTGGAGAAAGCATATGACAAGGTCCCAAGAAAGCTGATTTGGGCAGTACTGCAGTGGTTTGAAGTCTCAGAAACATTGGTAGAATTAGTGCAGGCTATGTACAAGGACCCAATGACTCAAGTGTAAACAGTGTACAGCCTCACAGAGGGGTTCCTAGTGGGAATGGGTGTGCACCAGGATTCAGCTCTGAACCCACTGCTGTTCATACTGGTGATGGACTACACTAGCAAACAGGTCAGAGGTGACAGATGAACAAAGTTGTATGCAGATGATGTGGCATTACATGAAATTCCCCAAAGGATAGGGGAATGGAATGGAAAACTGAAGGCATATTGGATGAAACTAAGCACAGATAAGACAGTGGTAATGGCAGCAAATTGGGGGATTTCAGAAGAAGCTGAGAATTGAGATAGAAGGGAAGACAGTGGATCAGGTAAATATCCTCAAGTATCTAGGAGGGATGGTTGAGGAGAAGGGAAGTCTGAATGAAAAGGTCAAAGCTAGAATCAGAGTGGCTGCAGCCAACTGGCATAGAGTGTCAGGTGTAGTCTATGACAGAAGAATGTCAAAGAAGCTGAAAAGTAAGGTGTACAAGACAGTGGTGCGACTGCTGTATGGTACAGAAACCTGGGCACTAAAGGCAAAGCATATAAAGAAGCTAGAGGGTATGGAAATGAAGGGCCTAAGAAGGGTGGTAGGATGCACGCCGCGAGACAGATGAAGAAATGAGGACATAAGAGCAGAAGCCAAAGTAGCTCTAATTGCAGAAAAAATCAAAGAGAACAGATTACAGTGGTTCAGACAGATGTGCAGTAAAGCAGAAGACAATCTGATGAAGAAGATTTGGGATAGACAGGAAGAAGATAAGAGGAAACAAGGACTTCCAGCAAAGAGGTGGATAGATTGTGGGAAAGAAGATCTGTGACAATCAGGCATGAGTATCGAAGAAGGCAGGAGTGTGGCATTGAATCGAGAGAGATGGTGACAATTAACACAACACCCCACCCCCATGTAGAAAATGGGAAAAACGGGGCCGATGATGATTGGAATGAGAGAATAACAATATTATTCATGGTGTGATGAAGCGTTTTATCTAAATGTGAAAGTGCTAACCTGGTTATTAAAGTTTTGCATTATTTGTGTGCTGTGTTATTTTATTTGTGAAGTGAATGAATTGTTCATTGTATTTGCCGTGTTTCAGTACTCCTGTTTATTTTGGTTTAATAACAATATTATGTTTAATGGAAAATGGGTATTGGCAGCTATATTATGAAAAATCAAGATGGTGGCTGTGGAAAAGGAGTGGGGGTGTAGTATGGACAAAAAGGATAAAAATTTATAAGGATGGATATCATAATGTAAACTTGATGGAACACACACACACACACACACACACACACACACACACACACACACACATATATATATATATATATATATATATATAGAGAGAGAGAGAGAGAGAGATAGAGATAGATATATATATATAGATAAGATATACAGATATATATTAGATATATATATATATATTAGATATATATATATATATATATATATATATATATATATATATATATATATATATATATATATATATATATATATATATATATATATGTATATATATATAGAGAGAGAGCGAGATATATATATATATATATATATATATATATATACATATATGTATATATATATATATATATATATATATATATATAGAGAGAAAGAGAGAGAGATGTGTGTGTGTGTGTGTGTGTGTGTGTGTGTGTGTGTGTGTGTGTGTGTGTGTGTGTGTGTGTGTGTGTGTGTGCTTTATGTATAAAATCATGTAAATTTGTAAATATTGTTGTAACATCTGGCTAATATCCCACCGGACTGCCACCAATAGCGTGACGTCCCCCACTTAAACCCAGGTCAGTAATTAAGGTCTCAATACTCACCACTGACTCCAGTGTGAGAGCGTCACAGAAAACACCAAAGCACAGATCACCCGAGAGTAAAATTCCACAATTTCCCTTAAGAGCACAATAGGAACATGCTCTGTTTTCCTTGGACTGGACTATACACGTCTGTCTACCTAAAATGTAATCCCTTATCATACACTTCAGAGCAATGTGTTCCAGTTTAAGACCTCTGACTCACTCACACTTAAATTAAATTTAAATCTCACACAGTCAAAAACTTATAGAAAGCCTGACACACATTTCCAGCTGTGTCCTCCCCCTCCCCATTACAAATGATAATGCTGCTGCCAGAGTCAGACAGGTCTACATGGCCTTCAAAGGGTGATCAATTATTAAAACTTAAATATCAAAATAAATGATAGCTATGACCAGAAGCAGCCAGGCATTCGAGTTGACCTGGGGAGTATTAAACAGGTATAAGCATTCTCTAATCTCTAAAGAACACACTCCCCCGGATTTACTAATCTTCCATGCAGGACTAGCTTAATCCTGCATGGAAGCAACTGTTTAGGAGCAGGATGGCAGCGCACCATGCATATTAATGATGCATGCTGCCTGAGCTCCAGGCTTACAGGGAGCATGTAAGAGTGCAGGGGGCGTGTCTGAATGCAGAGCTCTTAGAATAAACACTCTCCCCTCAATGTAGAACAGCAGAAAGGGGTATGCAATGAATGAGACCGCTCGCAGGTGACCGCATATCCCCATCAACAGTCCCCCTTGTGTATAACAGCAACAGAATGTAGACATAAAATGAAGAAACCCTTTTTTTCCTTAAAAATCCGATTACAGCTAACAGTAGGTGCGCGGGTGTGCCCATCGCTAAGCTATGGTTAATGCAGCTTAAATGGCTGAAGGGGATAACAAGGAAGATATATGTACATGAAGCAGCATAGCAATAGTGTAGGGGGCAGAGCAGTCACCTTATGAGCAGGCATTCCTGGTTCAAATCTCACTGCAGCACATTCCATTTTCCATGGCAAAGCACATTATGACCAATATTTTTGTTGAATAACCCACTAAATAACATATATTTGTGAACTGGAGTACTGCATTAAATGCACATGTAAGGTGTCAGTGTCATAATGAATAAAGCACCAGTAAGCAAGTTTAAGCACCAATAAGCAGTAGTAAGCATATTTAAGCAGTAGTAAGTGAGTTTAAGCCCATTTGCGTGGGGGTAAGCAATGCACACACAGGTTAAGCAATTTAGAAGCTAACTCTTTGTAAGCATCATTAACCGGAGGTTAGCAGTGCTTACCCTCACACAAACCTGCACAAACCCGCTTACAGCTGCTCAAAAGTGCCTTAATCACTCTGTATCCAATTACCCTTGCTCTGCCCATCAACAAAATAAACAGCAATGCAGGTCTCGAACCCTATACACCATAGTCCCAGTAGTTATCCACCAAGCCATCATGAAAGTACACAAGAATGAGGTAGTGGCAAACAAGCCCTCACCATAGTGAAAGGCATCAGTATATAGTCATATGTGCCATAACTCACTACATAACATAAATATGTGAACTGGAGTACAGCATAAGCCCAGAAGTGAGGTGTAATTGTAATAGAGTGTTGAAGTCCCCAATAAAACACAAGGACCCCACAGAGTGTATGTACACATCAATCAGGGATACCAGGCAAACATATAAGGTGTAATGAATAATAACACAATGCCAAAAAGGCATTATAATAAAGGTCTAATGTAAGCAATGCTAAGCATTTCACAGGCCAGCTTAGGAGGTGTGAGCAATGTGTAGACCAGCTAACTCATTGTGCCCAGTGGTATACCCCTTTAAACAATGCCAACCTTAGGTAAGCATGTTTTCCCATAGCTTAGCCTTTTCAAAACCGGCATCACGGAAAAGTACGGGAAATCAGCCCTACTTAAACCCATGAGGTGGAAAAACATCTCATAACTGGTTGTAGCTTCCCCTTGCAGGCACTATGGCAGTAAGGGGAAAGGGAATGTGCTTCCGGGCGCAGCGCTGGTGCATCCAAGAGTCCAAGTTCATGGCAGGACTCCTAGTTAAAGACCATGCACAGAGACTGCTGCAGGGCCAGTACCAGGGCTCTCAATATAAGGCGGAGGCCTGGAACCATCTTGCCGTGACCTCACCAGTGCCACCAGCATACCCTGGACTGGTGAGCAGGTCAGGCACCACTATGCTGACCTGAAGCGGCGGAAGGGGGACCTCCTAAAGGAGTGGCTCCAAGAGGCTAGAGCATCAGGGGATGTTCCAGACATGTGTAAGTATCACCCCAGTACATGTGTAATAATTGCCAGCTCAGGTATATCATGGATAGGTATGGCTCAATATTCCTCTTATGTCCCCCACAGCTGCAACGGAGTGGCCCGCAAACCAGGAGGCCCACATCAGCCGCCTGGCAAGGTTGCAACATGAGGCAGGTCAGTAATACTCATGCTTTTACTGTCATAGGAAATAAAAATAAAAGTAGTAGTAAATTAATTGCTAGTATAAAACCTGTATTGTTCAAGGCAAGTACTGCATACACTAGAGAATATGGCAGGAAGAGTCTCATATTGTTTGTATGTCATTAAAAGTGTAATATCCTGGCAAAACAGGTCTAACTGCTGGACTGCATGTGTATATTCTGGTATCATATGGTAATGTAGATTTGCAATCATGTAATAGTACTGTTGTATTAAGTACTGTTACCCACACCATGCACCATAAATTGAATGTGTAGGGATGCCTGTATATGACAGGTGTAATCCCCAGAGGCCATTTAGTACAACTGAGAGACACATAGTAAGCAGGGAAAATACAGACAATAAAACACGAATAGCACATGCAACTGAGATGTGAGCTGTTCTGTTTATAGCACATACAGCCACGGTTCAAATCCTGCTAGTGGTAGTAGTCTGCATACAGAATCATGCCCCATAACCGTACAGATATGTACAGAATGTCTATTAAAATGACCCATATCTATTGCCTATCAACCTGTCCCCCTGGGAAATCAGTGGGATGATCCCAGACATATAGGCAGCAAACAGGAACTACAACTGATTGACACATCTATGACAACAAACCTGGCACACTAGCCACTCCCCAATACCTTATAGGTTCATAGGTTCATAGGTTTATAGGTAGGTACTAGGCTATCTGCCCAAGGGCATTTATAAGCCAGTGTGTGTCAGCTTTCACTGCCCCATTGATTATTTAACTGAGCCTCTGTCAAGAAGAGCCAATGAAGTGATCCCAGGGGTGTATTTTATGTTACCCATCCACCCGTTAAGGTTTCTCTTGAAGAGTGTTAGTGAGGGGCTCTGCCTAATATAGTTAGGAATTTTGTTCCAAAGCATGGGGAGTCTCTGTGACAGGAATCTATCCCTCCAGCATGTTCTATTTATTGTTCTGGTGAGGTTTAGCTCACTAGAGCGAGTGGCTCACAGTGACTTGGATTTCTTTAGGTGGAGCATGTCCATCAATTCTGAGTTGGACATGGCTTTGTAAGTCAGGCAGAGATCACCTCTGAGTAAGCGATATGCCACTGAATACAGCTGGAGTTTTTCCAGTCGGGCTGCATAGGAAATATGTTTGAGACCAGTAATCCTCTTGGTGAGGTACTTTTGTGGTCTTTCCAGCTGTTGGAAGTGTCTTGTGAGATACATCCCAAATGGGGCATTGTACTCTATGATGGGTCTGATGAGTGACGAGTAGAGGGGCACTATAACCTCTTTATTTCTAGATGCGAACCCTTTAGCAGTTAGATGGGCTACAGAGAAGGATTTCCTAACTACTTTGACAATATGATTGTCAAAGGAGAGATTACTATCTACCTGGGTCCCCAGATCTCTTATTACCTCTTCTGCATTAAGGGGGCTGCCACCTATGTGGTAATTCATGGGTGTTTTGTTTTTCCCAAATGGGATGACTATGCATTTTTTGGCATTTAGCTTGAGACCATGACTTTGACACCAGGTGTCCGTCTCAGTAAGGCCCTTTTGGAGAATGTCTATGTCAGCCGGTGAGTCAATTATGGCTCCCAGTTTGCAGTCATCGGCGAACTTGGTTGGACATAGTCTTCCTGTGTTTGCCTGTACTTCTGAGAAGTATATGCTGAACAGTAGGGGTCCCAGGACCGAGCCTTGTGGGACACCACTTGTGACTGGTTTAGAGTCAGACCTGGAGTCTGCTATTCTTTCCGTGTGAGTTCTGTCTGTAAGCCAGTTGGCAACCCATCTCGTGACGTAGGGGTTTATGTTCAGGCTGGTGAGTTTTTCTATAATTCCCAAGTGGGGAATGGTATCAAAAGCCTTGGTGAGGTCAAGGTAGGCTGTGTGAACTACCTTCCTCTCATCTATGGCCTTGGTGACTGTCTCGAAGAAGTCAACCAAGTTTAGTAGGCATGATCTGCCCTTAACAAAGCCGAACTGGGTCGGGTCAAGTGTTTGGAGGAATTACCACTGCCAGGATTAGAACACGCAACCATGTACACAATCTTCACAATAATCTACCACTAAGCTACCTGAGATGTGACTAAGGAGCCACGTAAGTCCCATTTACACCCCAACTTTTTAAGCTGTGGTCAGAGTGTGTACAGTAACAGAGTGAGATGTATGTGCATAATAATAATGTGGAACCTGGTAATGTGTGTGTGAACATTCAGGTAGTGCTAATAAACATCCCTCCCACAGGTCTGTCAGATACCAACACTGTGCCCAGAAATAAAAGAATGATATGCAGTTGCTCTGAATAATGAGGTATTACACATCAGTCACCCACACTGTCCTACAACATATAACTGTCTAGGAAATCTGTATAAGAGTGTTGTTATACAAGGTCAGAATGCATAAACACAGGGGATTAATAAGACAGAAAGCAGACTGGAGATATACAACAATATCAATATAGCAGACACAACCGTGATGGACAGTGTTTAAGTTGTAGCAGACATAGCAATGATCTGAATCCTGGGAGTGGAATTAGACTGCATACAGATTCACACCCCACAGCTGTACACATGAGGCCAGAATGTCCAGTATATGTGCCCATATCTGCTGACTGTCCCCCTGGGAAGTCTGTGGGATGATCCCAGATGTGTAGCCAGCAAACAGGGAATACAAGTGATTGTCAACCATCATGAGAACACACCTGTCACTGTAGCATCCCCCGAAACTGTTAGGAGAGTAATATTTCAAGTATGTCCTAACTACACTCCCATGTTATCAAGCTGTGACCAGAGTGTGTATAGTAACAGAGTGAGATGTATGTGCATAATACTAATGTGTAATCTGGAACTTTGTGTGGCAACATTCAGGTACTGCTAACAAACATTATTCCTACAAGTATGTTGGATACAAACATTGTGCTGAGAAATACAGACCAATATAACCTGTACTGGTACTGTCCACCCTGGTATTGTAGGGAGGTATGAGTGTTGCAGATCCTCTAAATAATAAAGTATCACTGGTCACTGTCACCCACACTGTGCTACATAATATAACTGTGTAGGAAAGCATGTATATGTGTGTGTGTCAGGTCACTAAAGGTGGAAGAGGGAAATATTCTAGATATGTCCAGGCACACCAGCATGTGGCCAACACATGGCCAGAGTCTGGGCAGAAAGAGTTGGATAGCATAGTGCAAAACATCAACCCGTAATCCTGACGTATGTGTACAAACAATTAGTATTAACAAACATTCCCTACACAGGTATGCCAGGTAAGAGGCATATACTGCAGGTAAAACCGGTTCATGTGTAATGATGACAACAGCCATATCACTGTCCAAAATAAGGCTATAGGGTAGCATAGTAAGACTTGTAAGGTGCAGATAACAGCACTGACTAGTAAAGTAATGTGGACTACAGAAATATACTACTTGTTAATTGACATCTTTCTCTTCCCCCACCTTATCTCCAACAATAATCAACATACCCACCCCAGCTGGTATGTAATGACACTGATAATGTCCAATTGTTTGATAAATATATTAATGGTTTCCATGCATGTGCCATACTGAATTATTCCAACATTGTTGGCATGGTGCCATCAACGTACCTGCATGCTGTTCTTATTACCACTGTGGTCCCATACATGCATGTGTTTTGTTTGCTATGCAACTGTTCCGTATCTGGTGTCTGGGTTAATGGGAATATCTATGCATGCTGTAATTCCTAACCCTGGAATGTGTTGACTATTACTAACCCATATATGATGATGATGAAATCTAAACACTATAGCACACTTGCGAAGGCCGTTTCCAGTGGTCCACCTGTCGCACCACAGCTGGCCGTGGCACCAGACACCAGCATGTCTGGGGCCCATCCCCGGACCTCCCTGTCCATTGGTCCTGCACCACCTTCGGGTGGAACCACCTCAGAGGATGGGGCTCACCCCCCTGGGAGTGGGCGCGGACAGGCACCTGTCACCCATTGCCAGGTTGGAGTTGTGGTGCTTAGAGCGATCAACGAGCAGTTCAGTGATCTTCTACACCAGCTTGAGGGCCGTGTGTCACAATTAGAGAGTTAGCCTGGCTCTGCGGCTCAGCCCCCAGCACAGCCACCTTTAGGGCTGTGAAGGTGCAGTGGTGACTGCCCATGGGTGGGGACCTCAGTCCCACTGTTACCAGTAGAGGGTTTGTGGGCTTCTAATATCCCAACACCCCTCCCCATCAAGGTGTTTACCCACCACATGTGTCATATACTACCCCTGTATGCGTCTTGTGTGTCTTGTCTGTTAACCTACCCAATCTTCCTCCCCAAATATACCTACTACCCCTCCCCAACATCCTACTATCACCTGAAGAAAAGAAAAAAAGGGCAATCTGTTCCCACAAAAAAAATCGCCCCATACATATCTGTCCATTTTGCACACATCTCCACTGGACATATGTAATCTGTTTTAAATGGCATCACAACTTATTATTGTTGTCCTCACCCCTCTCCCAGGGGTTTGAGTGTCCAACTCTACCTCCAAATTCAGTGTATATGCACAGCTGTTGCTTTAGAAGAAATGGGCAGCTATGGACCTTCCCTACACCCTTCCTGCACATCCCTAACTATTTTCCCTACTGTCTTTCCCTCTTTGTGGTCCTTTTTCACCACTTTCCTATCAACCCTTTTTTCTTTTCTTTTAAAGAAATTAGCGTGGGGGTAAGTGGGATTAAGCATTTTTTAGAAGCAGTAGGCAGGTTTAAGCCTGTTTGTGTGGGGGTACGCAATTCCTACACAGGTTAAGCAATTTATCAGCTGAGTATAAGAAACTGTAACCGGAAGTTAGAAGTGCTTACCTCTGTGCAAACCCGCGCATACCTGCTTACAACTGCTTTAAAGTGCCTTAATCACTCTGTATCCAATGGCCCATGTTCTGCCCAACAACAAAATAAACAGCCTCTGCACAGCTCGAGCCCAAGACCCTTCACACCATAGACAAAGTGATTTACCACTAAGCCATGCCAGATATACATAGCTCTGATGATTTCAAAAACATATCATCGAGCCCAGTCATTAAACAGTACAGAGAATGAAGTCCAACATGTAGATGTATGTGTGTGTGTAAATATATTAATATCTAAACAGATACAACATAATCTGTATATATATATATATATATATATATATATATATATATATATATATATATACACACAGCAAGTTACATATATGTAAGCAGATATATATCTATGTAGGTATATACGGACACAGTTTTATATATATATATATATATATATATATATATATATATGTGTGTGTGTGTGTGTGTGTAAGCAGATATACATATATATATATATATATATATATATATATATATATATATATATATATATATAGATATATATCTCCATATAGGTATATATGGACATACATGTGTAGATATTAATGGGAGATTAACTAAATCGTATGTGTCCACATGCACCATTAATGGGGTTGAGAGGCCACAAATGATACGTCTTGTACGAATAGATATACCCACCCCCCCACAGCCAAACAAGTCAGCCCTGCAGTACACTACCAAGTGTTGCAGATACCATAACCAGGTCCTCACATGACATGGGCACAAGATGTTAACAGTACTACATCCCACCTGTATGATGTCAGGCTGGTATTGGCAACATATCATGCAGTACAGTCTGGTTCCCATAGGAAATGTAAAATGTGGAAGCTGTCAGCATCACCAGGATACATATACACAGACACATATATGCAGATACAGATATACATATATATAAATATATATGTGTGTATATATATATATATATATATATATATATATATATATATATATATATATATATACACATATATATATATATAAATATACATGTGACTACACATGTAGTAGGAGCACACAATATGAAACATACACTATACCCACAGTTAACACCCTAACAACTGGACACTGGATGAGCCACCCATACAAATGACATTCGGTGCCTGCAACATATACCCACAGAGAGGTCATAGGATAAAACACCACACACAGGTTTGCAGAAATGGAAAACCTTTACTTGTGTACTATTACAGTTTTATATGCCATGTCATATAGCTGCTCAGACACTGACATCCATATAAACAGAGTAATGCAGCTGTGAAACAGTTATACTAATACAGTAGTCTGGAAAGGTTCACAACTGTTGCTGTCCAGGCCGAGGCCTTCAAGTAGTACAATAGTAAAGACAGACTGGACCACAGGATACCACACAATCAACAGTAAGTGATGCAGGTGTATAGTCCAGCAGCCTCTATCTACACTCTGTACACAATCACTAGGTGGTAAAGACTTCAGCTGACCAAAAGGGATGTAACTGTTACAGAACAAGGCATAACTGACACCATCACAGGCACACTGACAAGCAGAACAGTCTGTAGGTCAGGAGGCAGTAGGCCTGCAGTAACCCACTTTACGTAAGTAATGTCAAGATAGGAGAAATGTATGGTACTGTACATCCAGATACCTTAAGGCAGCTCACCCCTGATACCCCCACATTTTGTAACAGCCTAGGATATGTATGGTGCATCCCCCCTCGGTTCAATAATACAGGGCCATATACCACTGTGACATACACTGGCCTCTGGAGTGCATATGGGCACACATGTGTTGTGTAGATGAAGCTCACACATATATGGCCCCAGCCCCACAGTATGTGTGGGGGATACAACAGCAGTGGACTGCTGGCAGGAATGGCAGTGTGGTATATGTATATGTGGATATGTATCACTATCTGTATATGTGTAGACATATAATGCTCTGTATATGTATATATCTGGGTGTGTATATGCATATCTATGTACATATACACACCCATCTATATATGTCGATATGTACATGTGTAATTATCTATATAGATATCCAGATAATCATAGGTACATATATATTCACCATATGCTCTGAACATAGGGTGTAGCACTACCTCAGTCCCTATAGTCCCAACTTCATAGTGCAAGAGAATGTCAGGTATGTATAGCAGGTATATTAGTAGACTAGTGCTACTGTAATAGGGATTGTCTTCACAGACATGGTGTGTGTGGGAGGTCACATCTGCTTTTTATATGTGCGCCACTGGCTACTGACAGACATCCTAAGGACATCATAGTACAGTACCACTTCATAGGTTCATAGGTTCATACTAGGCTATCTGCCCTAGGGCATTTATAAGCCTAGCCAGAGTGTGTTTGGCTTTCGCCACCCATTTTAAATTAATTTTGCTATGCCCTTTTTCGAGGTTAGTATACTGTGCCTCTGTCTAACAGTGACACAGAAGTGATACCGGGGTAAACCTACGATCTCCCATCCACTCATCAAGATTCCTCTTGAAGAGAGTCAATGAGGGACTCTGCCTAACCTGGACTGGGATTTTATTCCAGAGTGAAGGGAGCCTCTGGGTTATGAATCTGTGCCTCCAGCATGTCCTGTTTATTTCAGTGCTGAGGTTCAAGTCTCTCGAGCGCTTAGCTCGATGGGATTTGGATTTTCTGAGGTGCAGCATGTCCATTAATTCCGGGTTGGACATGACTTTATACATCAGGCACAGATCGCCTCTGAGCAGGTGGTATGCCACTGAGTAGAGCTGGAGTTTCTTTAACCGGGCAGCATATGGCATCTGTTTGAGCCCTTTGATCCTCTTGGTGAGGTACTTTTGGGGTCTTTCCAGTTGCTGCAGGTGTCTGGTAAGGTACATCCCAAAAGGGGCATTTTACTCAATTATGGGCCTGGTGAGGGATGAGTAAAGAGGCACGATGACCTCCCCTGATCTAGATGTGAATCCCTTCATGATTAGGTGGGCTATATTAAATGTTTTTCTAACCACTTTGGCCACGTGGTTGTCATATGAGAGATTGCTATCAACATGGGTCCCCAGGTCCCTAATTACTTCTTCTGTACTTAATGGATTACCACCTATGTGGTAATTTGTGGGCACTTTTTGCCAAAGGGGAGGACTATACACTTTTTGGCATTTAGCTTGAGGCCATGGCTCTGGCACCAGTTGTCTGTTTCTATGAGGCCCTTTTGGAGGATGCTTGTGTCGGCTGGAGAGTCGATTATGGCACCCAGTTTGCAGTCATCTGCGAACTTGGTTAGCCACAGTCCTTCCATGTTGGCCTGTACCTCCGAGAAATATATACCAAACAAGAGAGGTCCCAGGACTGAGCCTTGTGGGATGCCACTTGTAACTGGTTTGGAGTCTGACATGGCTCCAGCAATTCTAACCATGTGGGTTCTGTCCTTGAGCCAGTTTGCAACCCATCTAGTGACATAGGGGTTTATTTTTAAGCTGGTGAGCTTATCTATAATGCCAGTGGGGTATTGTATCGAAGGCTTTTGCGAGGTCCAGGTAGGCTGTGTGGACCACCTTCCCCTCGTTAATGGCCTTGGTGACTGTTTCAAAGAAATCAACCAGGTTTAAGAGGAAGGATCTGCCCTTAACAAAGCCGAACTGGGTAGGATCCAGTGTCTGTAGGTCCCCAATATCTTTATTTATGAGGTCCATGATGATCCTTTCCATAGCTTTGCAGACCAAGCTAGTCAGGATTATGGGGCGATAGTTTCCAGGATCTGTTGAGGCACCACCTTTGTGGAGAGGGACCACTGTTGCTGTATGCCACTCTTTGGGTACATATCCTGTAGTAAGGCTGAGATTGAACAGTAGTATTTATGTTTGGGTTTAGCTCTTCTTGGAGTTCATGTAGGACGCAGCCCGGGACACCATCTGGTCCCATTGATGCTGTGTTTTTTGCTTTGGATAGGGCAGCTCTTACCTGAGCATCTGAGATGTCAGGGGGGCAGCACTCTGCTGGGATAGATATTTGCCCTTTTGGCGGGGAGGGGGGGAGAAGTTTGCACTGAACCTGTCAGCTAGAATGTTGGCAATGTCTGTGGGTTCAGTGTATTTTTGTCATTTTGGACTAATTCTGAGCATATCTGGGAATTCCCACCCAGTTTCCTAACATAACTAAAGAAAGCCTTGTGATTATCCTTAGTGTCCTGGGCAATTTTTCTCTCGAAGCTGGCCTTAGACGATTTTATGAGTGCCCGTAGGTTTTTGCTAATACTGATCAGAGATGCCTTCCCTTTTTGGGATTTTGCTCTACCATGTAGTAGCTTCCTCCTTCTATTGTATAGTTTGTTTATGGCTGGGGTCCACCAGACAGGACGTCTGCCTTTGGAGGATTGGGTCTTGGTTTTATTTGGGATTGCATGATCCATGCATTCCTGAAGGTGTTCATAGAATGCGTTTATAAAGGATTCTGCAGTCTGGGCTGTATTTTCCACAGGCCTGGGGGCTTTGAAGGATTCCACCTCAGTTTTGAAGAGTGTGAAATTTGCTTTAGAGAAGTTTTTTACTGTGGTTTTCAGAGCAGGGTTTGGAGTCAGGATGTGAATATCCAGTGAGATTAGTTTATGGTCTGATCTTACCAGTGAGGGATACACTTCTGGTCTGGAGCATAGAGTCCCCATGTTGGTGATGATCAGGTCCAGTATGTTTTCCCCTCTTGTGGGATTGGTAACAAGTTGTTCCATAGTATTTGTGTTTATAAATTCTAGGAACCTTTGGGCTAGGGTGTTGGAGCTAGAGTAATGCTCCCAGTCTATGTTTGGGTAGTTGAAGTTGCCCAATATAATGGTGTTTGGAGAGACCTTCATATTTTCCAGTGTTCTCAGGAAGGCCGAGTGGGGTTACTGGGTTTGGGAGGGTGGTCTGTAGCAGGCTATAAACTGAAAGGCAGTTTTACCCACTGTTAGTTGCACATGGATAGTCTCTGATGCTTCGTGCTGTGCCACCAACCTGGAGGTGTGGGTATCTTTGACGAATATTGATACTCCCCCTCCTTTTGTGGTTCGGTCCAAGTTTTGGGGCCGAAAAGCATGGTGTGAGGTATAACCTGGTAGTGCTGGGGTGCTCTCGGGAGCCTTGAACCAGGTTTCTGTTACTGCACAGATATTGATGTTCTCCATGCTAAGGAGAGTTTCGAGTGCGTGCATCTTGAGGTTTAGACTTCTGGCGCTGAGTAGCATTACTCTTAGTTTCTTATCCCTTGTGATACCTATGGAGGTGGGTTTGTCTTTTGAGCCTTGCCTAAAAAAGGCACTATGGGAGTAGCAAGAGCCTTTGCCAATATCCGAAAGCCCATGGGTGACAGGTGCAAGCCGTCCCTAGCGAAGCATCGTGGCTTGTCGAGCATGTCATCCCAGGCTGACAGGCATTGGATCCCCTTTGAATGATACCAATACTTAAGCCAATTGTTGAAATTGATCATCTTGTCTTCATATTGTGGCATCATTGTTGGTGAGGGTAAGATGCTACTCAAGGTCAGGGTCATACCGGCCTGGGCTACATGCTCCGAGAGCTCCTCTATGTCTCTTTTCATGTAGTCCAGGGAGGTACATCTCAGGTCATTAAACCAAAACACCTTGCACAAACACCAACTGGTAATCCGAAAAAGTCAGGATACAAGGATTACGAACCAAGCGTTGAGTAAAAGTCCTTTAATTTAACAGCTTCACCAGCACAGCGTTGAAACATATAAACACTTCCAAAATGTAATATAACGTCAAGCGCTTTCACCCGGGCCCTCCCAGGCTTTCTCAAGACATTTTTTACATAGGTTGGTGGGTTCATTTATACTACCCTTGCCAAACCCAAATACTTTAATTGACATTCAATTATTCTATTATCAAACTTGTAGTTAAAGAAGTAAAACCTTTTTACCATAGTCATACACTTACAATGTAATGCTTTGTACCTATCATAAAATGTACAGTTCCCTATTCTATTCTACCATTAGTACAAAAAACTGCATTCTGTTAGGAATGTTAGAAAAACTATGAATACCTCAAACATTTATATACATTTAAAAGTTCTAGCTAAAACCTTCTTAAAAACCTTATGATCTACTAACAGCCAAAAACTAACTATTATTTAAGCTGTGTAGGTTTTATAACATTTTGTCACATATCAAGTATGACATGTTAAAATTAAAAATTAAAAATTGAAAATTGAAAATTGACCACCTAAGGAATTCTTGCGGTCTTACACAACCATCTGTGACCTTCTACATTTCTTAAAATAATATTTGACATTACATTACCAACATCCTCTACTTGTGTCACTACTAACCCTAATGTCAAAGGTATTCAAACAATTATAAATTCCTTGCCCTAGCACCTAACCATCTAATTTATTTTAATACTACTTGTTCCAACTCCCTATTTTATAACTTCGCTCTTCTAATTTTTAATAAACTGGCAATACTAATGGCCCCATTAAGCCCAGGGGGTTTTGCTGCTTCTAACCTCACCTGCCAAAGCAGTTCCTTGTATTCTAAGGATGTTTCCCAGTCTCCTCCTCTGGGGCTAGTGTGCACTTGTTCCAGTACTATGAACCTTAATTCCATACCCTCACAGGTCAATGAATGCTTAAAAAATGCGTTAGTCTCCTTCCCTTTACTGATTTCATAGAGGTGTTCATACACTCTTTTTGCCAGCGTCCTCTCCGTTTTCCCTATATAAAAACTTTGGCAGTGTTGACATAACCCCAAGTACACTACTCCCTTTGCCTTACAATTAAAGTACCCCGGGGATTTTATGTAGATTTTTCTTGAATTCAAATAGAAACCTTTTTTATTGATAATGTTAGTGCACTGTCTACAAGTGTTACATCTCAGGTCATTCACACCAGCATGGACAATGACTGAGTCATATTTGTACTTGCCTTGGTGTGACCTGAGTGTTTGTGTTATGTGGCGGATCCTAGCGCCCGACAGGCAGCTCACCGTGACCTTCTCCTTGTTCAGCCTGGTGAGCGGGACATCAGTGTGCCTGACGATAGAGTCACCTATTACAAGTGTATCAGGTGTGTTGTTTAGCCTTAAGGGCTGTGACTGTTTGGCACACTGGCTTTGTGAGCTATATGTTGCACGTGTTTTGTTTTTGGGTAGCGGTTGCTTGGGTGCCTGCTTTGGAGGTCTCTGCTGCTTAGGCAGATTTTTATTTAGAGCCTCCGAGTATGTTTTTGTGTGTTTATGTGTTTGGTTTGCTGTCATGGTAGGTCTAAGTGAAACTGTAATTGTAGTGAGTGTGGTTTCCTTCTCCTCCTGACTGGTTTCGCCAGTACTGAGTTGAGAGAGCTTAGCCTCCAGTATGGCTATATGGCTATATATATTCAAGCACGTAATGCTCCTGTGGACTACAGCAGATATATTGGCCAATAGATGGGGACATTCTGACACACTCTGTATAGTCCAGAGGTATACACAAAACCCCTTAGTGCAGAACATGTGGACCAAGCCTGACAATATGGATGTTAACAGCCATGCGGATGGATATAGCACATAATGACTGGTATAAATTTGCCCCCATAGGTTATGCATTCACACAGCCCTGTCTGTCCTGACACATAATAACTGATGGTACAGAGGTGCCATGGCCACATACTACAAACTAGATAGTGACATACATCTGTACAGCATCCCACCGCTCTGTCTGACATAAATGACTGTTAAGGGAGGCCCGGCAGCAGTACATCTGGCAAGTATCTGGACATTACATCTCACTGGGTAAGTACACTAAGCTGCTAGGCATGTAACAAAGCACTGTGCAGGCTACAGGCAGACTGGCTCAAAATTGGCCTACATCTCCTATGGGGGAATGCACATGTACCTGCATATATAGCAGGCTCTACAGGCATGTCACAGCATAGGGTAAGATACACCTGTGTGAAAGTACATAACCACAACCAATGTGAACACAGCCACATATGGTATGCTAGCATAATATTACAGTGTATGGATTATCTGTCCAACACCATCCTCATATGTGCCACTCACACACTAACCCTACATGTAGTGAGACAGTGTGGCCCAATGCCTGTCTATGGTATGGGATATGTGTGTATGGCCCTGCAAACATGTAAGCCTATATGGTAACATACAGTGGAGCAGCATGTAACATCAGATAGGTCAGAACCTAGAACGATGACATCTACCACAGTCTGTACACAGGTCATGGTACATATTAACAATACACACACTGTCGACATTCACGATTGGTACACAGACCAAAGTACTGTACAAACAACCACAGAATGTCCAGGTTATGCCATCAAATATAACCTCTACTGTACATAACATGTGTAGGATATCTCACTGGCTTGTTATCAGATATGATGACACTAATCATGGTGTACAGCACATATGCACCTCTTAATGCATGACATATGTACAAAGGTTGACAGAGTTGTGGCTGGAAGCACATACACAGGGCCAATATTGACATGTTGCTGTGATAACATCATGCATTTACTGTTGTAACATGGTTTGCTGCAACATATGTCCTATGAGAAATATAAAGTCAGTAACTCTCATGGCTTTCACCATCTACAGACTGCAATCCTCACACTACCTTCTGCAGTTCACAGATACATGCTCTGTGGGTAACACATGAAACCAAAGGCACCACACACTGCCCAGTTTGCAGATGACCCTACAGATGGGGAGTCCTCATAAACATAGAACTGACATGGCAGGTATTAATACATGTAGGGCAGCCATATCCGCACACACCCTGTTAAACCAACATTACTCAGAATGCAGTATAGCAGCACTTACACTCTGTAGTCAGGTCAGTCACATCCCTCTCCTATGTGTTAGCCTGTTTCCACAGTGTATGTTGTCAGAGGTAAATCCCCACTCCATCTGAGATGCTGTTTGCCAAATAACAGATCGAGTTCCTGCTCACAGTGAATGAAAAGGCCCAACACCAACATGATGTTCCTAGATCTTGGAGTGTGTTTCCATGCAATTGGCTATAGGAATGTCACCACAGCTGTTCCACATGCAATCAGCTAGAGGAGGGCTGCAATTCATGCAGAGGCCTTCAGGTGATCATGAGCATTGCCTAAAATATACATGCTGCTGCCTAAGCAAAGCAGTTGTAGGTCTTCACATCCACCAGTGAGAGAGTGAGAGAGGCAGACAGAGGCAAAGACAAGTCAATGAGGGATGGGAGAGTAAAACTTAAGCATGTTTGTGTCACACACCTGCCAGCACAGGGTATCAAACCCCTGATGACTATGTACAAAGTTCTATGCAGTTATTGGATGCAGTACATAGGTTACCTGTTGTGGAGCCCTCAGAACATATATGTGATGGTGAGTGACATCTGCAACAGGGATATGGTAGCTATACGGTAGGTGAAGTACACATGCTTGTCAGCATGAACAGGTGCCAGCATCAACACAGCCACACTCTCATAGGGACGCACATACATTGACACACTTGGCAGGGCCAGGATTACAACTCATCACTAGTGGGATTTCCACAACACATTACTGTGCAGGTATCACATGCAGCACACAGATCATACGGAGGTTATATGGCCAAAGGGTATGGGGAGGTGTCTGACATCAGACAGCATGCATCAGTATGCCAATGGGGGTTGTAGTGAGTGTGTATGTGATCATACGCATTATGCAATGTATACACATGCACACAGGATGCCAGTACTGACACGCATGGGTGCATTTATGCATGGGTGTGTGGTGGTCGACTGTGCCAGATGGCTATACAAGGCTAGGTGATGGGTATACCTTGGCATCAGGCCACATGACAATGGTCTGCATTGTGGCTCAGGGCTGTATTTTCTGCATTTTCCCACACAGGTGCATATTGTATCCCCCATCCAGTCACCTGGATGACTATTGTGTGTGGCCAATGCTGTGCATCGCTTGCCATGTATGTGTTCCTTAGTCCGTGACATGAATGGTGTCTGGGATGTGCACACCTCCCACATGCATGTACAGTGACATGTGTAACTATACCTGCGGTGTCTGGCCCATGTTGTGCACACACATTATCATCAGATGTGCCAGTCTTGGCCACTTGTAGTGGGAACTGGTAATGGACAGCAGGTTTACCCTGCACCTACATTGATAGCATGCTAAAAGCATTCCCTGGTGTCAGTGTCACCTGTCCATACAGGGCATGTTTTCAGGCATGGTATGTCCTTTGTGGGTCAGATGTGATGGCATCACAGGTGTTGCAGGTGTCCAGTGGGGAACATGGGGAAGGTGCACTGTCTGCATGTACATGCATATTAGACAGATGGACAGGGTGCCATGCCCTCTATAGCCCACTGCAATCATTCCATAGTTACTATCAGTGGCCAATATGCAGTGTACTACCCACATATTGGCTGTTGCCTAGGTGTGTAGGTGTGTGTGTGTGTGTGTGTGTGTGTGTGTGTGTGTGTGTGTGTGTGTGTGTGTGTGTGTGTGTGTGACATGGGTTGAGAGTGTGCTCTGGGTAATACTGGGGTTGCTAACTGTGATTGCCTGGCCTTGATATCACATGTATGGGTATGGATTTGCACCCCAGCCTCTCGGCTATTTCACATCTGTTATCCATGTAAGGTGGACATTGGGATATATATACTAGGGCCACCATATAAGAAAGTTGCAAAACCCACTCCACATTGGGCCCAGGTGTCATACACTCACACAGGATACAAGTTACAAACACACATGTGCACCATGTCTGAGAGTAGAACCCGTACCTAATTAGCTTATTACACTACAGCACTACAAAGTCATAGTACGCACCATGGAGATTACTGGAGTACTCCTTCCTCAAAGGTGTATATCACATTGGATGACATCAGCAGGATTGCCAAAGTAGGACATTCAAATTGTAGTGAGTGTGGCTAGGCTAAAATGCATTGTTCCCTACACAGACATTGAAACACACACAAAACATCCACAACCAATGTGTGAGTATAGAACTCCCAACAGAGATCTAGATCACACTACAGCATACAGCTGTTATAGGATGCACCACATGGATTACTGGAGAATTCCTTCCCCAGAGGTGTATTTCACAATGAATGACATCAGCAGGATTGCCAAAGTAGGGCATTTGAAATGTACTGAGTGTGACTAACCTAAAACGCATTGCTCCCTACACAGACATTGAAACAAACACAAAACATCCAGAACTGCCATGTGTGGGAATAGAACCCTACCAGAGTTCTACATCACAATACAGCAGTAGTACACAGTTATGGTATGTGCCATGGAGATTGCTTGGCTACAACCTTCACAGAGGTGTATTTCTAGCTGAATGACATCAGCAGCCTTGCCAAAGTTGAGCATTTGAATTGCAGGGAGTGTGACTACCCTAAAAAGCATTGCTCTCTACACAGACAGACAAATACACACGTGCTAAGTCTGGGATTAGAACACCTACCTAATTAATTTATCATACTACAGCAGTACACAGTTATAGGATGCACTACGGAGATTGCTGGGCTACAACCTTCACAGAGGTGTATTTCTAGGTGGATGACATCAACAGCCTTGCCAAAGTTGATCATTTGAATTATAGGGAGTGTGAATACCCTAAAAAGCATTGCTCTCTATACAGACACACACACACACACACACACACACACACTTGGCAAATCTGGGATTAGAACACCTACCTAACTAATGCATCACACTACAGAAGTACGCAGTTATAGGACATACTATAGAGATTATTGGGCTACAACCTTCACAGAGGTGTATTTCTAGGTGGATGACATCAGCAGCCTTGCCAACGTTGAGCATATGAATTGTAGGGAGTGTGACTACCCTAAAAAGCATTGCTTTCTACACAGACAGACACACACTTGCCAAGTCTGGGATTAGAACACCTACCTAACTAATTTATCACACTACAGCAGTACACAGTTACAGGATGCACCACAGAGATTATTGGGCTACAACTCTCCCAAAGGTATATTTCACAGTGGATGACCTCAGCAGGCTTGTCATAGCAGGGCTATGGGGAGGGCAGTGTGTGTGTGCATGGGCCATAACCCATTCATCTAGAGGTTTATACACCACATGTGGGCACACACAGGGTCATATTTCACAGGTACATGTATACAGATGCTAGGTGACACCTTACTTGTACAGTCATGTTGCACAGCTAGCACATACACCACATAGTCTGTACTGCTGACAGATACGGGCGGCTAGTATCTATATTGAGTGACATCTGAACCTCATGTGGTTGTGGCCCTTTGACTGTGTGCTGGGTGGGACAGGCCTGGATGGCTCCTTGTCACACTCACCCTCTTCCACACATCTATGTACATCTACCTTTGGCTTATTATAGTGTGTTGTCCTTAGATATATGTCTGTATTCCTGTCCACTGTGTGTGCAAATTATGTGTTGTACATACTGAGGAGTGTCTGCTCTAACCTCTGCAACTGCCAGTTATGTCTGGTCCACTGGTGTTTGCAGACAGGGCCTTCATGTATTTAAGTGTGTGAGCATGCCCAGTATTCCCGTCTGTATTGAATGCGTGGATCAAGTCCAGGTAGTCTGTAATGCAGTGCTGACCTATGTGCTATACACCTACAGGTAGCATACTGTTTCTACAGGTTATGCATCGATCACATGGCATTGACTGTTACTACATTTCTACATGGGATGGGGGCACACGTGACTATGTCTACATTTCTACATAGGATTGAGGGAGGCACACCTGACTGTTACTACATTTCTACATAGGATGGGGGGCACACCTGACTATTTCTACATTTCTACACAGGCTTTGTGGGGGCACACCTGACTGTTACTACATTTCTACGTAGGATGGGGGGCACACCTGACTATTTCTACATTTCTACAAAGGATGGGGGGCACACCTGACTGTTACTACATTTCTACATAGGA
Organism: Protopterus annectens; assembly: GCF_019279795.1. Lineage (NCBI taxonomy): Eukaryota > Metazoa > Chordata > Ceratodontiformes > Protopteridae > Protopterus > Protopterus annectens. The sequence continues at coordinate 1,684,552,115 of NC_056729.1, forward strand.
TGGGGGGCACACCTGACTATTTCTTCATTTCTACACAGGCTTTGGGGGGCACACCTGACTGTTACTACATTTCTACGTAGGATGGGGGGACACCTAACTATTTCTACATTTCTACACAGGATTGGGGGGGCACACCTGCCTGTTACTACATGTCTACGTAGGATGGGGGGGCACACCTGACACTTGTACACATTTGCTAGGACTGTACTGGTATGTTGGGTACTCCATTTCATTCTGTAGTCTTACCTATCATGCTGCCTAGAGGCATACCAGTGTACTACAGATCTTAGCTTTTAGTTACCTATATATTAGTTTCAGACTTCCTACCTTTCAGAAGTGACATCCCACTGCCTGACCTGCTGTTGTCTGTCTGTGTAGGCCTGGGGGGAGGTTACTCATAGGCATCATTCAGAGGCCATAGCACAGCCTTTGTTTGTGTTTGTCTACACCTGTCCTGCTGGCTATGACTGTTGTTGGGTATGTGAACCCCCTGACTGGCATGTGTGAGTCACTTACTTTGCAGGTGTCCCAGTATTGAGGGTGGTGCTGCAGGGTTGCCTATGTTGGATGCACATAGTACACTCCCTACACATGGTTGAGCACAGGTAGTGTCGTGTTTGGCATCCCTTTTACTGTATGTGAGAGTCAGAGAGAGTTGTCATTCCCTGAGTCTCTCCTGTGTCAGTGTATGTGCCATGCGTTGCATCTTTGCCAAGGCCAGGGCATACTGGGCACGCCACCATCTCCCTATTGGGGCAGGCTCAGGTTGTTCCTCCTCCAAGTCACTCTTTGCCTGTGCAGGCCTTGGCAATGGTGGGAGGTTGTGTGGCCCTGCTCTGTGCTGTTCCTGCTGCAGCTGTTTCTGCAGGATCATATTGTGTAGCATGGCACATACGAGGACAATTTGGGTACATGTAGCTGGTGAGTACTGCAAGGCTCCACCGGCTGTGTCCAGGCACCGGAACCATGACTTGAGCATCCCAAACACATGCTCTACTATAATTCTGGTCTGTGCATGTGCCTCATTATGGAGTTCTTGTTCGGGTGTGTGTGCATTTTGATGGGTGTCATCAGCCACGGCTCCAGTGCATATCCAGCATCCCCCACTAGGTAACCATCAGGGATGTCCCCATTGGTAAATCTCTGGTACAGCTGCATCAGATGTCAGATGTGGAAATCGTGATAGCTTCCAGGGAAGCCAGCACACACATTAATTATTATGACCTGGGCATCGCACACGACCTGGCAGTTGATGGAGGGGAAGATCTTGCAGTTGATGTAGACCTTACTCCGCTCACTGGGTGGTGCTTTGATGCATATGTGCATGCAGTCTATAGCACCCACTACCTCAGGGTATTCTGCTATTTGGGGGAACAGTTGCATATTGCTGGCCAACACCTCATAGGTGTTGAGGAAATATACGTGCTTACCGACATGTGCTGACATGGCATCCAGGAACTGGTTGAGTACCCTGGATGCTGATGCCTGTGAGATCCCCATCATATCCCCAGTTGGCCTTTGGAAGGTACCTGCAGCTAGTATTCTTAGGCCTACACATACCTTGGTATCCACTGGGATGGGTTCCCCTCTATTAGCTCTGTGTGTGAGGCATGGCCGGCACAGCTCAACAATTTGTTGTAGGAGGTCCCTGTCCACCCTATAGCACTCCACTATCTCCAGCTCATGTAGCCCCGGTAGGTTACCCTGGGTCTGTGCATTCTTCTCCATCTCCTCACTGTGGGTTGGTCGACAGCATTCACATAATCACCACCCTCAGCCTCTTCCACAAGTTGTATGATAGCTATTGCAGCCTCTATCATTTTGCTGTTGTGAGTGTTAAAATTCCCCGCTTGTTTACATCGGTGGTGTAGAGTGCGAGAAAAACCAGAGTGGAAGGTGTTTGCATAGTTTACAGTAGCATTCTGGCCTGGGCTGGTCTGCTGCCTGTGTAATTGGCTGATTCTGATAGATTTCACCTGCCAGCTATGCTAGTTCTCCTTGGTTACCTTCCTACTGCTGTTTTCCCTTCCCATTGCCTTCCTGTTTAAGCTCGAGTGCGTGCCATGCAAACAGAGTGCACAAATGTGCACACTGCTGCTATTTCCTGGTTTAACTTTTATTTTCTGCCTTTAAAACCCAGTGCGTGGCACGCACACCTACTTAGGCATTGTAAAGAGTGCTAGGCAAATTTAGACACACACCCTAGCTTAGCTGTGGTAAGCTAGGAGTAAACTCATGCCACAGGGCTCTAATCCACTTACAGTATGCCAGACACACCCCCACATGATGTCACCTAACTTCTAGGCTTGCACCAAACTATTCCTACTCTTACACTGCTGGGACCTGACTCACATGCTAGGGAAAACTGGAATTCACTATCCTTCCCCTCATTTTCATAGGATTGTCTGCTAATGCATAGTTACATGTCTCACACTGAGCCTCCCCCATTAGCAACCAATATTCACTGGCCAGGTTGTCTTCTGCCTGACATTGACTTACATGGCAGAATAGTGATTTTAGTTAGAATGCTTAATTTAGGTTCATTTTGTTATTTCCCCCCGATCCCATTTGCGTGCCGCTGCCCTACGCTTAAACAGCTGAGATCGGCTAAAAAAAAAAAAGTTGATAAGTTGTTTATTTTATTTTTTTCACTGTTTGCAATGCCAATGGCCTTATACTTGGCATGATATGCAGCCTTTATTTGAAGCTGTCACAGCTCCGTTTTGGATTTTGCAGAAATGCACTCAGTTACTAACCGAGTGCATTTCTACAGATTGCACTAGTCCTGCACGGCCGGCTACAAGCTTCCTGGATTGCTAAATCACCTCATTTGCATAGATTTCTCCTGCAAATGGGGTGATTTGCATACAGGGGCTTAGTCCGTGCAGGATTAGTGCAGAATCGCTCGTGCATGCCCCTGCAGGCTGTCCCTGGATCACACGGCAGATATATTGCCTGCTGGAGCTCCTGCACCGATCTTGCATGCCATGCAAGCTATAGAGAATCCGGGGGACTGATTGCCCACCCACAATGTAAAATAATGAAAAACATAATAACAAGTAAAATTATTACAAGAATGTAAATCAATACCTTTCACTAACACCAGAATTCAGTCACCAGAAATATAAAATTAAACTGTAGGATAGAACTCCATCATCTTGGAAAAACTCTAGCTAAAGTAAACTTTCCTATTCTATCTAGAGAGTACTGTCCCTAATCTTATCTAAAACATAACAGCAAGGTAAAGGCAGGCTTACAGCTTCTGGTGAGTCATTTTTCCTGGGTATCCACTGACTGCAACTCTTTACTAACTGCTGCTCTTTACAAACTGCCCAGCAACTGATTTCCGCAGCCTCTTTTATATAGTCCAGTTTAACAGTCTCAACTGTCTTATTTTAAAAATAACAGTCAGATGTTTAAAAAAGTTATTTTTGCTGTCAATCAGCTGTTCAAATAATCACCTAGCAACCAGGAACATAGTTTCATAGATTAATACTAAGCTAGTTGCCTTTATGAGTCATTTTAAACCTAGCCAATTACTTCATGTGAGAATCGAACCATGTATTGTGTGTTTGTAAGGTAAACACCTTAACCGTTATGCCAACCTCCCACATTCTAATGATATCACCTACTATTCAGCTGATTCTCCACAGACAGGTTGTATTTTAGACTCTCCCCTACAAACATGTGCAATTAGAAATGTATCAAAACACTGACAGATCATTTATGCATTTTGTATAAGCAGGGAGATACTCAACATTTTAAACTTATTTACATTTTCACAATTAGACATGCTGGCATACAATACAAGTTAATCTGAGAATTTACACAAATCTCCTGCCAGACATGCTAACACAGATTACAGTGTGTCATTGTCTTCACATTTGTATTAGCTAAATAATGTTTTGTAAGAATAAAGAACACCTACTCTTCTTCATTAGGTGCTGTGGGATCTTCTACATCCACCTTAGCTACCACCCACCAAGGTAGGTAGGACCTTGGTTTAACATATCATCTGAAAGGCTATTCACACACAACAGTGTAGCAACTGCCTTATGCTGTACTACAGTGTCAGTAATACATCCACTTGATGTGGGAATAGAACCCACAGCCTTCTGCACCAAAGGTGAGTGCACTATCTTTTGTGTTATTGATACTGCTGACATCCAGGTTTAACAAATTTGTGAAAAAAAACCTTATTCCACAGTCACACAAACTTGATGTAAGTTATGGACCTTCAATGACACACAACCTTGCAGTAGTATGTCTCAATGAATCATCTAGTTACCTATTTAAAAGATCAGTTCCCAGTCATGATGCATTTTTAGACCACTTACCCTATGATGCTACTTTTATAGCTATCCTTCAACCATCTTTCAATAAAGCTAGCCATTTTATCACCCATACTTGCTGTGATGATAGGAGGTACTGCCAGCCATGCCAGGCAAAGTAGGACAGTGGATGTATGACTTGTGCCAGCACAGTTAGCTGAAATTTTGTAAATAATTTTATGTCATTAGTATATCAAGCTGATCTGTACAGATGCTTGTGCTGAAAATGTATTTGTGAGCTTTGCTTATGTTAATTGTGTTAAAATGTATCAACAGTGTACCCTGCTGAGATGAAGACAAATGTACATGTATAATGTTAACTGAATTAAATATATATGTTTAATAGAGGACACTGGCACAGCAAAGGTTAACCAGCTGGCTTATTTTAAGAGAAATAAGGGAAATGAGCTGTTAAATCATTAAAATACATCCTACAGTGCTAAATATGACCAGAGACACTGGATCCATGTCAAAGCCTTTGTTCATTAGCTAAGTGAAAAGAGGGGAGGCCTATAGGCACTGCCATAAACATTTGGATGTGTATTGCAGCCGTCTATGATGAATTCCTGTCTCACAATTCAAAAGGAGATATTGTGGGAACCTAGTATCAGGTGACCAGATGAAGTCATTCTGCAAGTCATCTTGGATATTATACTTTACAGGGAGTAATCTCAGAATATAGAGCATTCTGTTTGGGAGCCTGACTAGAAAGAATCACAGCTCCGGCTCGCCACTGCTAAAAACTAGCACCCCTACTCTATGCCAGCTATATTGTATACATATGATCTCTGCTTAACATGTCTCTGTTACATGACACTGCCATTCCAAAAAGACATCCCACATAAAATCATAAGAAATCCCAATCCTCAGAGGGGATATAAACCTTATCATCACCAAAAACAAAACATAGGAAAAGGATGGGTTGACCCAGAGACCCCCCAGACTCTCTGCCCTTTGCCATACATGTCAAGCAGAGTGCCCCTCTTCAAGGACCTCCAAGAACCTCCTTTGATGATTGGAAGGAAGAAAATTCACCCCAGGGATCACGCCAGTCATCCCGCCGGGGATCAGGGGTCAGGCATAAATAAATAAATAATGTGGGAAGAAATAGCCAGTTATGGCTATAGGGCATTTATTAGGGCCTAGGGCTGATAGCCTAGTACCAACCTATGAACCTATGAACCTATGACAGCTCATGTATTTCATCTTGCCTTGCTCAAGTAAGTTATTAAGGAACAGTAAATTCTTCTAGATTCACTCAGGAATATAGTGAAGCTTAGTTTAGAGACTGTTTTTCTTTATTTGTATGAGTCTGTCCATCAGTGTTGTTTTCAATATTTTCTGAGATTTGAACTCTGTGGTTTACTGTGAATATATATTCAATATGTTCATGTTCTTTTATTATTTATTATTAAATATATTGTGGCTGGTTCTTGTAGACAGTATCTAACCTTTGAGGGTACTTATATTTATTTGGTGACACTGTGTGGGGCACTCCAGAAGGACTAGCCATCTTGGTGAACTACTACCATTTGTATTAATATTAATATTGCACAGTATACTTAGACACCCTTTGTTAAGGGCATTATAGTAGCTGATTGTGGGAGTCTATATCATAATATCGAAGTATTAAAAGTTCGAATGACTAAACTTCGAACTTTAATGATCGAACCTTTAATACTTCGAATGTCAAAAAAAAAAAAATTTAAGCCCAAAACAAAAAAAAAATGCTCTATGGAGGGGAGCAAGCCCTTCTGCACCCGCCCACACCCCCCGCTACTTAAATATAACAACTCTGAAACTGCACTACAGTACAGTAAATGGAACTCTTTCCTTACCACACTCTATGGCGATCTCCGTTATATGATTCGAGGTTTTAAAACTTCGATCATTAAAGGTCAACCTTTAATGATTCAAAGTTTTACACCTTCAGACACATGATAGGAACCAGATTGTGGAGTGTCTGTTGCCAGTGAATGAATGTACCTTATAGTCTGGGCAGAAGGGGGCATAGGTACTAAACCTGTACCAGCCTTTCCCAGGTGTGTGTGTGTGTGTGTGTGTGTGTGTGTGTGTGTGTGTGTGTGTGTGTGTGTGTGTGTGTGTGTGTGTGTGAAAATTAAATCTCTCAGTGTGTGTGTGTGTGTGTGTGTGTGTGTGTGTGTGTGTGTGTGTGTGTGTGTGTGTGTGTGTGTGTGTGTGTGTGTGTGTGTGTGTGTGTGTGTGTGTGTCAGCTACTTGGGGCAGGACACAAAGCACTGGGTTTACAGAGAGGGTGCTGGAAGACTTGCCTTGGACACTCAGCTGAGGACCTAACCCTACAGCTGTACCAGTGGAGACTCTTATTGGGGATCTAGAGGGAGACAGATATAGAGACATCTAGATCTCGGTGTGTTCCCTGTATGCTCTTAAGGGAAACTGTACTTGATGCAGAGGTCTGCATTTGGAATTACTGAATCTATCCATTTGTATTCCAAGTGCACATCCCTCTCCAGTGTCACTGGTGAGGATTTAGGTTCCTTGATTACTGGCCAAGCATGGGGAAAACACATATTGGTGCCCATCACATATTGGTAGCAGTGGTGGGTGTCAAATTTATTGGTTGGCAGTGGTTGGATCATCACATGCTCAGATATTGTTGAATGGTGGTGTGGCTATTGAATTCCTGTAGTCTTTAAGCAGTGTTCACTAAAGAGGGTGTTTGTACTCTTAAGCAGCCACAGAGTAGACTTTAAGAGTTTTATATCACAATAGTTTTATTTATTTACTTTTTGTTAGCTTAGATAGTCAGAGAGAGCAGGCATGGATGTCAGCAGTGGATTATGGCAAGCTGACAAGGAACCATGCCAACCTGACTAAAGGGAAAATGATTGCAACTTAACCACAGCTGCAGTACAGACCAGCAACCAGGAGGATAACCAGTTTGGTGATAGGAATTTGCAGCCATCAGAATCAAAACAGTTCAACTTTTCCTCAGAGGACTTAAAATCCATCTAGAGTTAAAGAGACTTGAACTGGAGGCCAAACGGTTGGAAGTAGATTCAGCAGAGAGACTGTGGTGCTTGGAAGACAAAGAAAATGAGAGGCAGAGGTAACATGAGAAGGAAATGCTGACTCCTCGCCAGGGTCATGGAGGTAACGGGGAAGGGAGTAACCGTACCCCAGAAGTAATAAAGGTCAGTAAACTTCTTCCTGAGTTCCAAGGTGATAATTTTGATAGTTTTATTCATATATTTGAAAGAGTATGCAAATAGTATAATGTTGACCAAGGGCTATGGGTACAGTTCCTGATCCCCTCACTTCATGGTAAAGCTGTAACTGTTGTTTCTAAATTGTCTGATACTGATTGTTTCAGTTATGAGAAAGTTAAGCATTGTTTATTACAATGTTTTAGGTTAACATCTGAGGCTTACAGAAAAAAGTTTGGTGAACATGGACGCAAGGCAGATGAAAGCATATGTGATTATATTGCTGAACTAAGAATTATTTTCAAAGGTGGATGAGTGGGTGTCAGGTTAACACTTTTTAAGGGCTGGCAGACATTTTTGTGAGGGAACAAGCCCTTAGCACTTTGCCTGAGGACATGAAAATCTGGTTGGCAGACAAGGAATGAAACTCTGCAGATGAGTTGGGGAAAAAGGGAGACCTACACCTAGCAAGCAGGGCATCACTGCACAGGGAAGGAATACACAGTGCTGCACATGGATATAAGGAAACCCATGGTGGGGAGCCTAAGCCACCCCAACAGAGTCCGCCAGTAACAAGGGAAGCCACTCATTCAGGTACATGGCCAGAATCAGGGGTTAAATATTTTAAATGTAACTGGTGGGGCCATGTAGCATATAGATGTTCATGGAGGCAAAGTGGGGTACAAAAGGTGGGGGAGCCAACAAGTGGGAATAACAGAATGCCAGTGGTAAGTTGTCTGGAGACAACAAGGGTAGTAAACTACCAGCCGAGTTTATATCTGATCTTGGTGGATTGGAAACAGGCCACTGCCAAGAGAGGCACAGCCTCTGACATAAACACTGTGAAGCCTGCAGTGGTTAAAGATGAGCAGTCCACTCCAGTCAGAGCTTTAGGAGGGACCCCATTACAAATGCCTTTGGTGAGGGGTCATCTTGACTGGGAGGGTGGAAAAGGAAGCAAGCAAGTAGTTGTGTTTTAGGATATCCCTGCAGATGTCTTGATATGGAATGATTTTGATAATGCAGTGCCTTGTGTGCATGCAGTGACATGCAGTCAGACTTTGAGACAGGCATATGAGTCTAGTAGCCTGGGGAAGACACAGATAGACCACACACCTGAAGCCAGGACTGATGATTGGCTACTTCAGGGAGGGAGTTACCTTGTAACGGTAAGACTGAAGGTGAGCCACAGCTGCTGGTGGGTGCTGATGTTCCCTTGGATAGAGTGACTGCAAGGGCAGAAGTAAGTAGTAGTACCCAGGCTTACAGTGAGGCACCACTGTCAGAAGATACCAGACTTCCTGTGGAAGGGGAGCTAGGAAGGGTTACAAAGACAGAGTTGAGACAGGCTCAGCTCTCAGACCCTACACTAAGAGGCTTGAAGGAGGTAGCGAAGGAGGCACCTAATTCTCAATAGAAAGGGGAATCTGTATATTGAAACAAAGGGTTATTGTACAGTGAGTGGACCCCTGAGGGAGGGCTAGAAGGTGAGATGATACAGCAGTTGGTAGTGCCCAGAGCCTACTGTCTGGCACTTCTAGCCATAGCCCATGACATTCCTTTTGCATGTCATATGGGTATAAAGCATGCCAAGAGATGTATTATGCAGAACGTTTATTGGCCTGGGATTTCCAGGGATATAACAGGGTACTGCAGAACTCGTGAGCAGTGGCAAAAAGTAGGCAAGGAAAGAGACAAGGTGAAAGCTCCTTTGATGCCTTTACCTGTGATAGAGGAGCTATTTCAGAGGGCAGCTATGGATATTCTGGGGCCTCTGAGTACCCCAAGTTCCACAGGGAAGAAGTATATCCTAGTGGTAGTAGATTATGCTACTAGATACCCTAAGGCAGTGACTTTGCCCTCCATCGAGGCAGAGTAGGTGGCAAATGCTTTGCTAGAGATTTTCAGCAGGGTAGGTTTCCCAAGAGAAATACTGACTGACAGAGGTGCCAATTTCACACCAGGCCTACTGGCTTGTCTGTGGGAGTGTTGTGAGGTGAAGCACCTAAAGACCACCCCCTACCACCTCAGACTAATGGTTTTGTGAAGAGGTTAAGCTCTACATTAATGACCATGCTACAGGCATTTGCAGACCAGTTTAAGAGAGAGTGGGACAAATATTTGCCCCATCTATTGTTTGCTTACAGAGAGGTACCACAAGAATCCACAGGTTTTTTACCCTTTGAGTTGCTGTATTGGCATAGGGTGGGGGACCTCTTGATTTGATTTGTGATGATTGGGATAGTGAATGTGAATCCCACAAGGAGTCTGCTGTGGAATATGTCCTAAACCTCTGGACAAGGCTTAGGGAGCTCATGGGCTTGGCCCAGGAGAACCTGCCAAGAGCCCAACAGTAGAAAAGTGTCTGGTATGACAGGAATGCTTGAGCCAGAGAGTATGCTGTGGGGCAGCAGGTGATGGTTCTCATTCCTATTAGACACAATAAACTGCAGGCAGCTTGGGAGGGACCCTTCAAGGTGGTAAGGAAGGTCAGTCATGTTAACTATATGGTAGAACTAGGCAGAAAGCAGGGCACAAACTGTACCATGTTAACAGAATGAAGTCTTACCGTGACAGGGAGGCCCTTTTGCTGAGTATTTGCAGTGTATGGCAGGAGGAGTCTGAGGGGGATCTGGTGACTTATCTCCTCAGTTAGGCTCTGACTGACACCTCAGTGGAAGGGGTGGCAATGTCCCAGCAGCTATCCCCTACCCAGGTTCAAGAAATCCAAGCAGTGTTACAGGAGTTTGGGGACATATTCGTGCTGGGAGACCAGTGTGCATCCACCTGGTGCAACACCATGTGGATACAGGACCCCAAAGGTCTATTAAGCAGGTCCCTTATGGGGTGCCTGAGAGAGTCAAACAGACTTTGAGGGAGGAGATACAGGGAACGTTTGTATTAGGGGTAATTCATGAGTCCAGCAGTCCCTGGGCCTCCCCAGTGGTGCTGGCACCAAAGAAAGATGGCAGCACCAGGTTCTGTGTGGACTACAGCAAACTAGTCACACAGAGTCAGATGTTTACCCCATGCCTAGGACAGATGAAGCCCTAGAGCAGCTGGGTGGGGCTAAGTATTTGACTACTATTGATCATACCAAGGGCTACTGGCAGGTGCCCTTGACTCCCAATGCTAGAGAGAGGTCAGCCTTTGTGACACCTTTCAGCTTGTATGAGTTCATGAAGATACCCTTTAGGATGAAAAATTCCCCATGATTTTAAAGAGGCTGGTGGATTGTATCCTAGCAGGAGATTATGCCCTTGCTTACCTGGATGATATTGCCATCTACAGCCTTTCCTGGCAAGAGCACCTTCAACATGTCAGGGAGGTGCTGGCCAGACTGCAGAGGACAGGGTTAACCATTAAGCCCAGTAAGTATCAGGTGGGTATGGCAGAGGCTTCCTACCTGGGACATGGAGTGGGGAGTGGTAAGATCGGACCAGAGCCTGCCAAAATGGAAGCCATTCAGGCATGACCTACCCCTGTCACCAAAAAGCAGGTGAGGGCATTCTTAGGGACAACGGGATACTATAGAAAGTTCTTCCCCAACTATAGTACCATAGCTGCTTCCCTCACAGACCTGACAAGGAAAAACAGGCCAGATAAGGTAGTGTGGACCCCAGCATTTGCGCAGGCATTGTAGAAGAGTAAAGGAGCTTTGGGAGGAACCCCCCTGTTAGCCAGTGCAGTTTCCAGAAAATAATTTGTTGTGCAGGTGGATGCTTTAAACCATGGGGTGGGGGCTGTACTTCCTCAGAGGGAGAAGCGCGCCCAGTGGTATATCTCAACTGTAGACTCCAACCCAAGGAGGAATGTTATGCAGCTGTAGAAAAGGATATCTAGCCATAATATGGGCAATGCAGAAACTTCAGCCTTACCTGTATGGAAGGAAATTAACTGTAGTTACAGACCACAATCCCTTACCATGGCTACACAGAGCCAGCCAGCAAAATGCCAAGTTATTAAGGTGGAGCTTAGGATTACAGGCATATGACATGATAGTATGACACCACAGTGGGGACAGCAATGCCAATGCAGATGGGGTCTCAAGACAGGGAATGTGCTAACTTATTCCCAGGTAGGCTTATTTCTCTCAAGCCATGTTTCTCAAGGGTCACTTGAAAAACTAGCTTGACTCTTCAAAGGGAGGAGAGATGTGATGATAGGAGGCACTGCCAGTGATGCCAGGTGAAGTAGGGCAATGGATGTATGAGTTGTGCCAGCACAGCTAGCCGGAATTTTGTAAATAATTGTATGTCATGAGTATATCAAAGTGATGTTTACAGATGGTTGTGCTGAAAATGTATTTGTGAGCTTTGCTTTGTTAATTCTGTTAAAATCTTTCAACAGTGCACCCTGCTGAGATGAAGAGAAATGTACATGTATTATGTTAACTGAATTAAGTGTATATGTTTTAATTGAGAACACTAGCACAGCAGAGGTTAACCAGCTGTCTTTATTTTAAGAAAAATAAGGGAAATGTAAATGAGGTGTTAAATCATTAAAATGCCCCCTACAGTGCTGAGTAGGACTGGAGATACTAGGTCTGGGACAGAGCCTTTGTTCATTAGCTCAGTGAAAATAGGGTAGGCCTACAGATGCTGCCATAAACATTTGGATGTGTATTGCAGCTGTCTACGATTGATTCCTGTCTCACAATTCAAAAGAAGATATTGTGGGAACCTAGTATCAGGTGACCAGATGAGGTCATTCTGCAAGTCATCTTGGACATTATATTTTACAAGGAGTAATCTCAGAATATAGAGCATTCTGTTTGGGAGCCTGACTAGAAAGACTGCTCATGTATTTCATCTTGCTTTGCTCAAGTAGGTTATTAAGGAACAGTAAATTCTTCTAGATTCAGTCAGGAATATAGCGAAGCTTAGTTTAGAGATTGTTTTTCTTTATTTGTATGAGTCTGTCTATCAATGTTGTTCTCAATGCTTTCTGTGATTTGAAGGCTGTGGTTTAGTGTGAATATATATTCAATATTTTCATGTTCTTTTATTATTTATTATTAAAAATATCTAAAACTTTTATTGTGGTTGGGTCTTGTAGACCTTTGAGAGTACTTATATTTATTTGGTGACACTGTGTGGGCTACTCCAGAAGGCCTAGCCATCTTGGTGAACTACTACCATTTGTATTAGTATTAATATTGCACAGTATAATTGGGCACCCTTTGTTAAGGGCGTTAGAGTAGTTGATTGTGGAGTGTCTGATGGCAGTGAATCTACCTCATAGTCTGGGCAGAAGGGGGCATAGCTAGTAAACCTGTGCCACCCTTTCCCAGGTGTGTGTGTGTTTGTGAAAATTTAATTTCTCAGTGTGTGCATGTATGTCAGCTACTTGGGGCAGGACACAAAGCACTGGGTTTACAGAGAGATTGCTGGAGGACTTGGCTTGGACATTCAGTTGAGGACCTAACCCTAAAGCTGTACCAGTAGGGAGTCTTATTGGGGATGTGAAGGGAGACAGATATAGAGACATCCAGACCCCAGGCTGAGTGTGTTTCCTGTGTGGTCTTAAGGGAAATTGTACTTGATGCAGAGAGTTCTGCATCTGAAATTACTGAGTGTACCCATTTGTATTCCAAGTGCACATCCCGCTCCAGTGTCAGAGGTGAGGATTCAGGCTCCTTGATTACTGGCCCAGCATGGGGATGACACATATTGGTGCCCATCACATATTGATAGAAGTGGTGGGCATCACACTTGCCACCGTCAGTTTGTTTAGCAGTTTCTAGCGTGTCATGGAGGCTTTGACTATTGCAGATTGCATTGCAGTTCCTCAGTTTACAAAGGATCAATACTAGAAACTCAAAACATGTCACACACAAAGTATTGGAACAGCTCAAAACAAGTGTTTTGTGAAAGGAGACAAACCTCCCACCCTGATCCCCAGACAGTCCAGACTTCTGTATGCCACCTCCATATCACAGAACATTCAGCAAAGAAGGCAAGTTGCCAAAACAGTGTTCAGCAGTTTCAGGTAATCACCTGTTTCAGTCAAATATAATCAAGTGCTTTCCAAAATTTCACAAACTGAGGCCACACAGGGAAGCCAGGATGGTACTGAAAGATTTTAATAAAGTCCAAATATGTGAAAATACCTTGATTCCTTTTATCCACTTTCAAAATTATTCAGTCATAAAATCACATAGGATGTGTTTGGAAGAATATTCTGCCTCTGCATCCATGCTAGTATACCTTCTATAGAGGCTGTCCTTACTCAAAAAAATGACCAGCCTCCCCATTAGTACCTTCTACGTGATTTCCTGCCCTGCTAAGGTCAAACATTCCAGGGGTTGCTTCTTGCTCCTCCAAAATTAAAGCAGAACAATATCACGCACTTCCAATCCTAGGTCACTGCCTCTAAGCCAGAGACTTTTAAATCATTACATAAGAGGATATGTCAGTACTGTAGACAGATTTTAAGGATCCCTGGAGGTAAACCATCTAGACCCTGAGTCAGATATTTTGTTGTGAAAATTGAATGAATCCATCAAATAGCTAAAGTTCTCCAACACAGTTTTATTAAGCGCTTTTCGTCCAACTGTATCGTTGGACTTCTTCGGATAAAACACCATTCAATAGAACACATTTAAATGCACCTCTAAAAAGGTCATCTGACCCATCCATTTTATTCTTAAAGAAACATAAAGTTGGATTATATTACTGTCTATCAAAATACAAATTTAATATACTTTAAAAAGTCTAATGTTACCAGGTACCCTCAATATTAGGTAAAATAACCTTTATATATATATATATATATATATATATATATATATATATATATATATATATATATATATATATATATGTTATATATGTATATAAAAAATTAAGATGTAAAATTGTAAAACCTCTCTTAAAATCATAAAAATGTTGTCAATTCCTTAAATAATTCATGCAACTTTAAGCTAATTTAGATACATCTTGTAAAAAATGCTCTAAAATATATATATTTTGTAAAAAGACATGTGCACCAAGCATAATAAATATTTATAAAGGTGTGCATTAATTTAAATTCATCTATCCAGGTTTTTTAATTTTAATAAGCACATAATAGAACATTTCTCATTAAGACCAGGGTGTGTATATGCGTTCAGCCTTATTTGCCAGTTAAATTCCAATTTCTCTAACAAAAGGGAAATGGGCCTCCCCTAGGACTACTATAAACTTGGTCCACTACTCTAAATTTAAACTTGTGGTCTGGAAACGTTAATATATGTCTTGCTAAGGCATTATCTTCCTTGTGTTTACCTATACTGTACAAATGTTCATGCACCCTATCTCTTAGTCTGTGGTCCATCTTTACAATATAAAATGAAGGACATGCTTGACATTTAGCCACATAAACTACTGCCTTAGAATTACAGTTAAATTTATTTTTATTGATTATCTTAAAACCATTAATGTAGGTACTAGCTCCCTGTTCCATTATATTGCAGTAAGGGCAATTTTCACACTGCATCATGTCCATGTTCCTCACTTGAGGCTTTTTGCCTTTTGCTAATAAATTTTTAAAATTTAATTCCGTTCTCAAAACAAATCTGGGGGTGTCACCTAACTTAGATGCCAGGATCCTGTCTTTCTTAAGTAGATTCCAGTTTTTCATAATAATTTCCTTAATGTTTTTATAATCCAAGGAAAAAGTTAAAATACATGCCAAATTATAACTGGCCTTCTCCGACCGTCCTACAGATTCTAGTAAACTCTCATTGGTCATTTGAATGTTACTATTGTTCCCCATTCCACTTTCCTGTCTTAAAGGTTTATAGATTCCATTGCTCATTTTAAATGTAACTTTCTCTATAAGTTCTTCTGTTAACCTTAGAGGATAAGCCCTTTTTAGGAGCATCTCTCTTAAATTCTGACACTCATCAAAGAAGTCCTATTCTGTAGTAATGATTCATGCAGCCCGTACTAATTGGCCTTTTACTACTGAACGCTTCTGGTGGAACGGGTGTGCACTAGTGTAGTGCAAGAAGGTGTTAGAGTATGTAGGTTTTCTGAAAATTCTGGCTTCAAGCTTGTTAAGATCGCTATTTTTGTTCAGTTCCACATCTAAATAAGATATAGATTCACTGTGGAAGACAAAAGTGAATTGCAAGAAGTCAGATATGTTATTTAGGCATTGTACTAGATCATCTGCTGTATCTTCAATCCCTTCTATTACCATAAAAATATCGTCCAAATATCTTGTATAAAATTTAATGGTGCTACCTAATTCTAGATTACCTAAAATATGTGTGCTCTCCCAAAATGACATTACTAAATTTGCATAACTGGAGCCACACGGGGAGCCCATTTCTACTCCCTTAGTTTGAACGTAATATTTACCACCGAAGAATATACAATTGTGTGTTAAAATAATGTCTAACAATTCTTCTACTAAGGAAACTTCTTCCCTAGGAGCACCTTTCTGTCGCATTCTCACAGTAGCCCATTCTATACCTTTATCGTGAGGGATACTGGTATACAGATCTCTGACATCTATAGTAAGAAAGTTGTATTCATTTTTGAATTCTAAGTTGTTAAGTTTATCTAAAAAAAACAAGAGTCTTTTGAAATAACCTCCTCAGTAATGACATATTTTTTTATAATAGAATCCACATATTTTGCACAGGCATAAGTAGATAAAGGTCTCCCATCAACTATCAGTCTAAGGGGTCCCTTATATTCTTATGGAGCTTAGGTACTCCAAACATGCATGGGGTCCTTGGTGACAAAATTTGTAAATAATTGTAAGTATGCATGTCTATCCTACCTTCTATAAATAAATCATTCAAATAAATTCTAATACGCTGATTGGCAGTGTTTAATTCATTCAAAAAAACTTCAACATATGCTTCAGAATTCAAAATACATTTGTTTTTTCTATCATAGTGGTCTACATCCATAAATACCAATCCACCTCCTTTATCCGGCTTCATCACTTGGACTTTTACTGAAGTTAACAAGTTGAATGTTTCTCTTTCTTCCTTATTCAAATTATGTACATACCCTACATTTAAATTACTTAGATTCCTAAGATCTAATTCGTACATTTTTTCAAATGCTGACAACAAATTGTGCAAGGGAGGGTTGAAACAACTGGCAACTCTGAATTGGTTAACAGTAAAAGTTTGTGTACCTAGTAACTGATGCAAGTTTAATTTTCTAACAAACATTTTAAAATCACAAATTGTCTGTGCTATGTCCATTTTCCTAGTAGGAACAAACGAATGACAAACATTTGGAAAGTATGTCGACCAAGTCCACAGACACTTCAAAGGGTGAATAGTTATAAATAGAAAAATCATTTTCCTTGTTTTTAATAATAAGTGGTTCATCCTCAGGTAAAACACTAGCAATTACCTCCTGTTGTTGTTCTTCCTTCATTTGTTGTGATAATTGCGTTGACTCCCCTTGGTAAAACCCTGCCTCAAAGACTGTGCCATCTTCTGCTGTTGGTTATTTGTTGATCTGTTATTATAATTCTCATTACAGTCCCTTATACGGTCACTTCTTCTTAAGTTCTCACCATCCTGGTTGCTCAATATATTGCTCGATGCCGTTGGGTTTCCTTGTGGGGAAGAGGGAGAAGCCGTAGGCGTACTGTCATCATAGTTGTTCAAACCAATTGCTTGGTTACTGATTGGCTGTTTGTCAAGCCAGGTTTGGGAGGGTGGCCATTGTTCTGAGGAAGTCACGGACGAAAATGTACTGTGTACTGGTGTTTCAGCATTTATTTTATGTGTTTGCTGTGTTTCAAATACATTTTGGTCGGGTTGAACGGCTATCCAGGTGCTTACTTATATATATATATATATATATATATATATATATATATATATATATATATATATATATATATATATATATATATATATATATATATATATATATATATATATATATATATATATATAGATCAAGGTTATTTTACATAATATTGAGGGTACCTGGTAACATTAGTCTTTTTAAAGTAAATTAAATTTATATTTTGATAGATAGTAACATAATCCAACTTTATGTTTCTTTAAAAATAAAATGGATGGGTCAGATGACCTTTTTAGAGGTGTATTTAAATGTGTTCTATTGAATGGTGTTTTATCTGAAGAAGTCCAATGAACCAGTTGGACGAAAAGCGCTTAGTAAAACTGTGTTGGAGAACTTTAGCTATTTGGTGGATTCATTCAATTTTCACAGTTTGTTTTGGAGTTTTTGGGGTTTTTTTGGGAATCAGATATTTCCTTGTCATCTTCCCATGATATATTACTCTATACTTCTACCTGCATTATTCATCTTCAGTTCTCATTTACCTCTTCCATCTGTCTTTATTATGCAGAGAGGTCCTTCTTTTCTGTCTTTTTACATCCTGCCCTCTTTTAGTAGCTTACTGAACAACCCTTTATGGAAGAGGGAAGGGAAAGCAGCAGGCTCAGATGAGGTCACAGCAGATATGGTAAAGATGTTGGGTGAAATAGGGGAGAAATGGCTCCTGAAGGTACTCATAACACTACTGAGAGAAAGGCGTATCCCAGATGACTGGAGAATAAGCATAATAACGCTAGCGTACAAGAACAGATGGGGAATCCATTACTGTGAGCATTACAGAGGCAACAAACTCCTATCATACTGCATGAAAGTTCTGGAAAGGGCGATTTATAAACCAATATGCAGAGTAGTTGAAAGTAAGATGGGAGATGAGTAGTTCAGATTCACATCAGGGTGCAGCACAACTGAATCAATGTTTGCAGTGAGACAGATAGTTGAGAAGAAGCTAAAAATAAGGAAATATTCTGACTGGAGATTCCTTGACTTGGAGAAAGCATATGACAAGGCACCAAGAAAGCTGATCTGGGCAGCACTGCAACAGTTTGATGTCCCAGAAACTCTGGTAGAATTAGTGCAAGCTATGTATAAGCACCCAATGACTCAAGTACAAAATGACTCAAGTACAAATAGTGTTCAGTCTCAAAGAGGGGCTCCTAGTGGGAATGAGTATGCATCAAGGCTCTGCTCTGAACCCACTTCTGTTCATACTGGTGATGGATTACATTAGCAAACATGTCAGATGAACAGATCAGCAAATGTGCTGTATGCACGCAATTTGGGATTATAAGGCAGACTCTGAGCAGGAACTTCAGCAAAGGATAGGAGACTGGAATGCAAAATTGAAGGCACATAGGATGAAACTGAGTGTGGATAACACAGTTGTAAAGGCAGCAAATAGGGGAAATCAGATGAAGATGAGAAGTGAGACAGAAGGGTAGAAAGTGTAATGACTTAGCTTCAAGTATCTGAGGGGGTGCTTGAGGAGAAGGGAAGTCTGAATAAGGAGGTCAAAGCTAGAATCGGTGGGGCTGTAACCACCTAGCACAGAGAGTCAGGGTAAGTGTATGATAAAAGAATGCCAAAAAAGCTGAAAAGTAAGATGTACAAAACAGTGGTATGACCAGTATTACTGTATGGTACAGCAATCTAAGCAGTAAAGGCAGTGCAGTTGAGGAAGCTAGAGGTGATGGAGATGAAGTGCCTCAGATGGGTGGTAGGATGCACACTGTGGGACAGACCAAGAAATGAGGACATCACAGCAGAAGCCAAAGTAGCTCCAATGTCAGAGAAGTTCAAAGGAGCAGATTACAGTGGTTCAGACACATGAGCAGAAAAGAGGAAGACAAACTGGTGAAGAAGATTTGGGACAGACAGGAAGTAGGCAAGAAGAAATGAGGAAATCCAACAAAAAGATGGATAGATTGTGTGAGAGAAGACCTGTGACAATTAGACATGACCATTGAAGAAGGTGGGATTGTAGCATCAAATCAAGAGAGATAGTGACAGTTGAGACAATACCCTAACCAATCCGTCTCAACTGTACAGATTTTTTGCGGAATGTCTAGATTTTTTTTGGCTCAAATTTTCAGTGTGTTCTTCATAAAATTTGTGGTTTTCTGGCAAATCACTGGGATAATCTGAGGAATGAAGTCACTAAATAATGACACACATTTGAGTTTCAGACTTCATAACCTTTAGAAAATATATTTTAATGCAAACCGTGTTATTATAGCTATTTTCTAGGTTTATGAGCAATATTTAAACTCTATCCCTATTTATGGGGCCTTTGTTCCCCCATTATGTAAGGCTTTGCCCATATTTCTTGGGCTATGAAGTTAAGAGGTATGCCCTGACCACATCTAGAAAATGGGAAAAGGGAGTTATGTTAACTGCATGGGTGGGTTGTGTAGTCTGTCTTCACTTTTCAGCAATGAACCAGGCTCAGAGACCAGTACAATAGACAATTCTGTACAAAATGAATACAAGTGAGTATCGCCTGCTCAGAGGCGATCTGTGCCTGACGTATAAAGCCATGTCCAACCCGGAATTAATGGACATGCTGCACCTCAGAAAATCCAAATCCCATCGAGCTATGCTCAGAGACTTGAACCTCAGCACTGAAATAAATAGGACATGCTGGAGGGACAGATTCATAACCCAGAGGCTCCCTTCACTCTGGAATAAAATTGCAGACCAGGTTAGGCAGAGTCCCTCATTGACCCTCTTCAAGAGGAATCTTGATGAGTGGATGGGAGATCGTAGGTTTACCCCGGGTATCACTTCTGTGTCACTGTTAGACAGAGGCACAGTATACTAACCTCGAAAAAGAGCATAGCAAAATTAATTTAAAATGGGTGGCAAAAGCCAAACACACTCTGGCTAGGCTTATAAATGCCCTAGGGCAGATAGCCTAGTATGAACCTATGAACCTATGAACCTATAATGCAAAAGATAATGTGGGTGCAATAAAATAGTTGAAAAATACATTGTATGTGAAATGCTATAGCACAAAGGAATAGTTCTAACTAATTAAACTGAATAAGGAGGAAGTAGATGAAACAACATATAATATATACTAAGACAGGTAAATGAAAACATTATATGTACATTTTATTTGCAAAAAACATATATGCAAATAACCATTATCTCTGAAAAATTTCACTTGGTTTCTTTGCTGAGGCATTCTAATAGTGCTTTTTTTAAAGTCTGTGCTAATTCGGCGACTATACCTTATGCTTCAGCCCTTTGACCTACTCGGTGCTTTTATTCTCCTTCCTCCTCTTTCTGCCTTTCATCCTTCTTTAATCCTTCTCTCCCCTTCTTCTTTTTTATGCCTTTCATCCTTCTTTTGTCCTTCTCTCCCCTTCTTCTTTTTTATGACTTTCATCCTTCTTTTGTCCTTCTCTCCCCTTCTTCTTTTTTATGCCTTTCATCCTTCTTTTGTCCTTCTCTCCCCTTCTTCTTTTTTATGCCTTTCATCCTTCTTTTGTCCTTCTCTCCCCTTCTTCTTTTTATGACTTTCATCCTTCTTTGTCCTTCTCTCCCTTCTTCTTTTTATGACTTTCATCCTTCTTTTGTCCTTCTCTCCTTCTTCTTTTTATGACTTTCATCCTTCTTTTGTCCTTCTCTCCCTTCTTCTTTTATGCCTTTCATCCTTCTTTTGTCCTTCTCTCCCCTTCTTCTTTTCATGACTTTCATCCTTCTTTGTCCTTCTCGCCCCTTCTTCTTTTTTATGACTTTCATCCTTCTTTTGTCCTTCTCTCCCCTTCTTCTTTTTTATGCCTTTCATCCTTCTTTTGTCCTTCTCTCCCCTTCTTCTTTTTTATGCCTTTCATCCTTCTTTTGTCCTTCTCTCCCCTTCTTCCTTTTTATGACTTTCATCCTTCTTTTGTCCTTCTCTCCCCTTCTTCTTTTTTATGCCTTTCATCCTTCTTTTGTCCTTCTCCCCCTTCTTCTTTTTTATGCCTTTCATCTTTCTTTTGTCCTTCTCTCCCCTTCTTCTTTTTGTATTTTTGGTGCTTTTATTCTCCTTTCTCCTCTTTATGCCTTTCATCCTTCTTTAGTCCTTCTCTCCCCTTCTTCTTTTTTTATGCCTTTCATCCTTCTTTTGTCCTTCTCCCCTTCTACTTTTTTATACCTTTCATCCTTCTTTTGTCCTTCTCTCCCCTTCTTCTTTTTGTATTTTCAGTGCTTTTATTCTCCTTCCTCCTCTTTCTGCCTTTCATCCTTCTTTTCTCCTTCTCTTCCCTTCTTCTTTTTTATGCCTTTCATCCTTCTTTTGTCCTTCTCTCCCCTTCTTCTTTTATGCCTTTCATCCTTCTTTTGTCCTTCTCTCCCCTTCTTCTTTTTTATGACTTTCATCCTTCTTTTGTCCTTCTCCCCCTTCTTCTTTTTTATGCCTTTCATCTTTCTTTTGCCCTTCTCTCCCCTTCTTCTTTTTATGCCTTTCATCCTTCTTTTGTCCTTCTCCCCCTTTTTCTTTTTTATACCTTTCATCCTTCTTTTGTCCTTCTCTCCCCTTCTTCTTTTTGTATTTTCGGTGCTTTTATTCTCCTTCCTCCTCTTTCTGCCTTTCATCCTTCTTTTGTCCTTCTCTCCCCTTCTTCTTTTTTATGCCTTTCATCCTTCTTTTGTCCTTCTCTCCCCTTCTTCTTTTTGTATTTCCGGTGCTTTTATTCTCCTTCCTCCTCTTTTTGCCTTTCATCCTTCTTTAGTCCTTCTCTCCCCTTCTTCTTTTTGTATTTTCTGGACCGTGATGTCTTTTCATGCTTGCCTCTCAGTTTAAAGGTACCATTGTTCAGATTTCCATTTCTGTCTGTCAGTCCTGCTGTCCTTTAGGGGCTGATTGTAGGCTCACATCTTCATAACACCTCCCTGTTTTCCTAAGTTCTACCCAGTTTCTAACAACCCTTTGTTGCAGCTCATTCCCCCACCCCATCAGCCTTAAGATGAACTGTTCCAGTGTTTCCTGGCAGACCTTGCCAGATATCAGCATTGCTGTTACTCAGAAGGCCTCTCTGCACCTGAACTCCTACACCTAGCAGCCAGCTCCCTGGTCAGCCCAGCTGTGTCCTCCATACTGCATTCTGCTAAATTATCAATGGCCACATGAATTACTTCTATGAATGATCCTTGCCTTTTCTGGCTGTAAGTTTACAGATGTTCTCTGAAAAGCATGCTAAAGGCCAGCCATGATGCCAGTGGTGGTCATAACATGTCACTTGTTTTTTTAAATAAGTCACAGCAGACAAAACATTTACATTTTAAGAAAATAATTGTTTCAGGTTGCCTTTCAGAAATTAAATTAAAAAATCTAATGAAGTATGGTACTTTAGTCCATAAAACATTTAAGGTGTTATACAAATTAAAGCTGAATAATTTGAATCTGCTTTACCAGGAACTCGTGGTACAGTCTGCTGACTGACTGTAGATATGGAATATAAAAGGTAAGAACACACTTGTCCTTATTGTCATTTGAAATCCCTTTTATAAAGCTTACTGTATATAAACATTCACAGTGATGTCAGTTCTGCCAGAAGAGCGGATACCATGACCGATGATGTAACAAAGTGGCTGTCTCGTTGCATTTATTCTTACATGAATTAAAGACATCATAAACCATAACAAAGAGAATATATCCTAATCACATCATCTATACTACTGTTATGTTTATAGCAGACAGGAAGAATTCTGACACACCTACATATTTAAATCAACTGCATCTCATGTTAACTTGAATCCTAGCTGTGTGTACTTTTGAATCTCAAAGACAAGTTAAAGTCAAAGTGAACTTTATTGGCATTCAGACCGCACAATAGTGCAACTGAATGAAATTGCATTATTTTGAACTCAATGTGCATACAACATATACTGATAATATTAATACAACAATAAGACATGTATTAATGCTAATCCAACAATAACAACAGTAAGACATTTATGCAGTGCAGTAACAAGTACAATGACATGCACCAAGACTATTCCACTTACATGTCTTCGTTAGTACCCAAAATACTGCACAGATAATATCTTGCACAGATCAGAGTCAGATTTCAAATTGCACGGAATGCTAACTTGGCATATTGCACAGAATGTTACGTTGGCATAGTTAATATGCCCCCAAAGCCCAAAGCTGAAACGACGCATTGGATTGGCAGCTTGTTGATCGAGAGTTATACTAAAAAAAAAAAAAAGCCCGGACTTTTGACTTTTTTCCCATAGTTATACTAAACACTGTCTGTCTCATGTTAAATAAATTTAACATGGGTTTAACATGTTAATAAAAAATATAAGATCTCCGTTGCTTATTTAAAAGTTGTCTCGTGTCGTTAAAAACCATACATTTACTATAAAGTTTTAAAAAAGCAAAAAGCAGGAGAAAAGCAATTTTTTTGAAGTTTTTGCTATGTTATGTTAAATGAGTTTAACAACAGCAGAAGACAGTAAAATAAAGCGGAGAGAGATCCTTCCTTCCAGTCGACCAAACCAAACCAAAGTAGGTAATTTAGCATTACCCACACCCAGGCGTGGGTTATTGCTATAATACTGCACATAAGGTATAAGATTGTACTTTCACAGAGTTATTGCACATGTCTGTGAATTACTTCAGCATTGTAACTCCAGACTTCGATGACCAGCATGGTGTATGCTATTACTGGAATTCCGAAGTCTGATGGCTTGTGGAAAAAAGCTTCTATTCAATCTGGTTGTTTTGCAATGCAAGCTATGATATCTGCTGCCTGAAGACAAACATGAGAACAGACCATGAGCAGGGTGAGTGCAGTCTTTGACTATTTACATGGCTCTGCTGAGGCACCGAGCGGAGTGCAAGTCCTGGATAGATGGGAGCATGGACCTGATAATTCTCTCCTCCACTTTTACTACCCTCTGAAGAGAGTTGCAATCTGAAACCATGCAGTTTCCATACCACATCAAGAGATTACTAGTCAGGATGTTTTCGATGGTACCCCTGTAGAAGGTTGTGAGAACTGAAGCTGGTAGTTTTGCTCTCCTCAACCTTCTTAGAAAGTGTAGATGCTGCTGTGCCTTCTTGACAACGTGATTATTGTTTATTGACCAAGACAAGTCTTCCACAATATACACCTCCAACAATTTGGTGCTCTTCACTCTTTTCACTGTTTCTCCTTTGATTGTGAGGGATGAATGAGCCCTGCATCTCTTCCTGAAGTCTAGTATTATCTCCTTTGTTTTATGCACATTGAGAGACAGGTTGTTCTTGTCACACCAGCCAATCAGTTGGTTCACCTCCTCTCTGTAGGCTTTTTTGTCACCATTGCTGATGAGACCCACCACTGTAGTATCATCCACAAACTTAATAATGTGGTTTGTGTTGTACCTAGCGATGCAGTCATGTGTCAGCATGGTCAACAGCAGGGGACTCGGGACACATCCTTCAGGTCCTCCAGTGTTCAGTGTGATGCTCATCGAGGTGTTCTTGCCTATGCATACCTTTTGTGGTCTGTCAATAAGAAAGTCTAGAATCCAGTTGCATAAAGAAGTGCTAACACCCAGATGGATCAGTTTCTCAATCAGATGTTGGGGGATGACCATGTTGAAGGCCAGGCTGAAGTCAATATATAACATGCAGACACAGAAGATTTTGTTCTCCAGGTGTGCCAAAGATAAGTGAAGTGCCAGTGAGATGGCACCTGCCGGAGAGCGACTGGATCTATAAATGAATTTGAGAGTGTCCAGTGTTGCAGGAAGACTTGATGTTAAGTAGTCTTTGACCAAGCTCTGAAAGCACTTCATAACAGTGGAGGTGAGAGCTACTAGGTGGTAGTCATTCAAGCTTGAGGGAGGAGACTTTTTGGGCAGTGGTATAATGGTTGTATTCTTGTAGCACTTGGGTACTGTGGCTTGATGCAGAGAGATGTTGAATAAGTTGGTGAGAACAGTAGTTAAGTAGTCAGCACAGTCCCTGAGCACCAGCCCCAGAATATTGTCAAGACCAGCAGCCTTTCTTGGGTTTACCCATCGCAGCTTTCTTTGAACATCCACTGGGTGAAGGCAGAGCACTTATCTTCTTGGTTGGTGGGCAGTTTCATTGCTGTTGTATTGTTTCCTTTCTCAAACCTGCTGAAGTGGGTGTTGAACTCATTGAGGAACTCTGTGTTATCACATTGAAAAGATAGGGACCTGTAGTCTGATATAGATTGTATACCTTGCCACAGATGCCTGGAGTCTCTCAGGTCAGAGAAGTGACCCTGACTTTTCTGTCCCTAGGCCCACTTAGCCTTTCTTATTGCTCTACATAGTTTCACTATGGCTTCCCAAAGAGTATCTTTATCTTTAGACTTAAAGGTAGCATTGAGTGTCTTCAAAAACGTGTACACTCCACTTGTGAGCCAAGATTTCTGATTCACTCATGTGATGATGCTCTTGTGGACTGTCACATCATCCACACACTTTGATAGGTTCATAGGTTGGTACCAGGCTATCAGCCCTAGGGCCTATACAAGCCTAGCCATAACAATTCCCTGGCTATTTCTTCCCACACTATTTACTTCCCTGGACCCCTGTCTAGCAGGGTGACTGATGTGATCCCCAGGGTGAATTTCCTTTCTCCCATCCAATCGTCAAGGTTCCTTTTGAAGAAGGCCAAAGAGGCACTCTGCTTGACATGAATGGGCAATCTATTCCAGGGTCTGGGGAGTCTCTGGGTCAGGAATCTATCTCTCCAGCATGTTTTGTTTATTGTGATGACAAGGTTTAGATCCCTGGAGCGTGTGGCTCTGAGGGATTGGGATTTCTTTAAGTGTAGCATGTCCAACAGCTCTGGGTTTGACATGGCCTTGTATGTTAAGTAGAGATATATAGGCCATAATGGACTCTGTGTACTCATCCAGATCAATTTCTGGTCAATATTAGCCGCCTCCTTGAATATATTCCAGTCCGTGCTTTTGAAGCAGTCCTGGAGTGCTGAGACCGCTCCCTCTGGCCATACCCTTATTTGTCTCCTGGATTCCAGTCCCTACTGTTGAAGCAGTCCTGGAGTGCTGAGACTGCTCCCTCTGGCCAAACCCTTATTTGTTTCCTGGATGGCTTTCCTCTGATTAACAAGGGCCTATATGCTGGTAGTAGCATAATGGAGAGATGATCTGAGTTACCAAGATGTGGATGAAGTATTGCCTTATATGTTAGCTTGACAATGGTGTATACCTTATCCAGAATGTTGTCCCCCTTGTAGCAAAAACAAGACATTGGAAGTAATAAGGTAAAATTGTTTTCAGATTTGCTTGATTAAAATTACCTCTTATTATGTGATCAAACTCCAGATTCTGGTTTTGCAGCTCACTGGCTGACTGGTAAAGTGTATTCAGTACTTTGCTGGTATTGGCACTGGAGGAAATACACACTGCTGTGATGCGCACCATTGAACTCCCTTGGCAGATTGAAAGGTCTGCATTTCAATAACATAAACTCAATATTTTCAGAGCAATTGGTGCATTAGTTATTGCTGACATAGATACAGACAACCCCTCCCTTTGAATGTCCACAGAGTGCCTGATTTCTGTATGCTCTAAATAATGTAAGCTCTTCCATATAGACTGTACTATCATTTATATTATTGTTTAACCACGTCTCAGTAAACATAAGTACACAGACTGCACCATCAATTATATTATTGTTTAACCATGTCTCAGTAAACATAAGTACCAAGACTGCACTATCATTTATATTATTGTTTAACCAAGTCTCAGTAAACATAAGTACCCAGACTGCATTATCATTTATATTATTGTTTAACCACATCTCTGTAAAAATAAGTACACAGACTGCACTATCATTTACATTATTGCTAACCATGTCTTAGTAAACATAAGATGACAGATTGCACTATCATTTATATTATTGTTTAACCACGTCTCCATAAACATAATTACACAGACTGCACTATCACTTATATTATTGTTTAACCACGTCTCAGTAAACATAAGTACATAGACTGCACTATCACTTAGAGTATTGTTTAACCACATTTCAGTAAACATAAGTACACAGACTGCACTATCATTTATATTACTGTTTAATCACATCTCTGTTAAAATAAGTACACAGACTGCACTATCATTTATATTATTGTTTAACCATGTCTCAGTAAACATAAGTACCAAGACTGCACTATCATTTATATTATTGTTTAACCAAGTCTCAGTAAACATAAGTACCCAGACTGCACTATCATTTATATTATTGTTTAACCAAGTCTCAGTAAACATAAGTAGACAGATTGCACTATCATTTATATTATTGTTTAACCACATCTCTGTAAAAATAATTACACAGACTGCACTATCACTTATATTATTGTTTAACCACGTCTCAATAAACATAAGTACATAGTCTGCGTTATTTATATTATTGTTTAACAACGTCTCAGTGAACATAAGTACACAGACTGCACTAAAACTTATAGTATTGTTTAACCACGTCTCAGTAAACATAAGTACACAGGCTGCACTATCACTTATATTATTGTTTAACCACGTCTCAGTAAACAAAAGTACACAGGCTGCACTATTATTTATATTATTGTTTATCCACATCTCAGTAAACATAAGTACACAAACTGGCACTATCACTTATAGTATTATTTACCTAAGTCTCTATAAACATAAGTACACAGGCTGCACTATCATTTATAGTATTGTTTAAACATGTCTCAGTGAACATAAGTATACAGACTGCACAATCATTTATAGTATTGTTTAACCACATCTCAGTAAACATAAGTACACAGACTGCACTATCATTTATATTATTGTTTAACCACATCTCAGTAAACATAAGTACACAGACTGCACTATCATTTATAGTATTGTTTAACCACATCTCAGTAAACATAAGTACACAGACTGCACTACCATTTACAGTATTGTTTAACCATGACTCAATATACATAAGTACACAGACTGCACTATCATTTATATTATTGTTTAACCATGACTCAGAAAACATAAGTACACAGATTGCACTATCATTTATATTATTGCTTAACCATGTCTCTATAAACATAAGTACACAGACTGTGCTATCATTTATATTATTGTTTAACCACGTCTCAGTAAACATAAGTACACAGACTGCACTATCATTTATATTATTGTTTAACCACATCTCAGTGAACATAAGTACACAGACTGCACAATCATTTATAGTATTGTTTAACCATGTCTCAGTGAACATAAGTTCACAGACTGGCACTATCACTTATAGCATTATTTAACTACGTCTCTATAAATATAAGTACACAAACTGCACTATCACTTATACGATTGTTTAACCATGTCTCAGTGACCATAAGTACACAGACTGCACTATAATTCATATTATTGTTTAACCACGTCTCAGTAAACATAAGTACACAGGCTGCACTATCATTTATATTATTGTTTAACCATGTCTCAGTGAACATAAGTATACAGACTGCACTATCATTTATAGTATTGGTTAACCACATCTCAGTAAACATAAGTACACAGACTGCACTATCATTTATATTATTGTTTGACCACGTCTCAGTAAACATAAGTACACAGACTGCACAATCATTTATAGTATTGTTTAACCATGTCTCAGTGAACATAAGTGCACAGATTGCACTATCATTTATAGTATTGTTTAACCACATCTCAGCAAACATAAGTACACAGGCTGCACTACTATTTATATTATTGTTTAACCATGTCTAAGTAAACATAAGTACACAGACTGCACTATCATTTATATTATTGTTTGACCACATCTCAGTAAACATAAGTGCATAGACTGCACAATCATTTATATTATTGTTTGACCACGTCTCAGTAAACATAAGTACACAGACTGCACAATCATTTATAGTATTGTTTAACCATGTCTCAGTGAACATAAGTGCACAGATTGCACTATCATTTATAGTATTGTTTAACCACATCTCAGCAAACATAAGTACACAGGCTGCACTACTATTTATATTATTGTTTAACCATGTCTAAGTAAACATAAGTACACAGACTGCACTATCATTTATATTATTGTTTAACCACGTCTCAGTAAACATAAGTACAAAGATTGCACTATCATTTATATTATTGTTTAACCATGTCTCTATAAACATAAGTACACAGACTGTGCTATCATTTATATTATTGTTTAACTACGTCTCAGTAAACATAAGTACACAGACTGCACTATTATTAAAACACATCTCAGTAAACATAAGTACACAGACTGCACTATCATTTATATTATTGTTTAACCACATCTCAGTGAACATAAGTTCACAGACTGGCACTATCACTTATAGCATTATTTAACTATGTCTCTATAAACATAAGTACACAAACTGCACTATCACTTATACGATTGTTTAACCATGTCTCAGTGACCATAAGTACACAGACTGCACTATAATTCATATTATTGTTTAACCACGTCTCAGTAAACATAAGTACACAGGCTGCACTATCATTTATATTATTGTTTAACCATGTCTCAGTGAACATAAGTACACAGACTGCACTACCACTTATAGTATTGTTTAACCATGTCTCCGTAAACATAAGTACACAGGCTGCACTATCATTTATATTATTGTTTATCCATGTCTCAGTGAACATAAGTACACAGACTGCACTACCACTTATAGTATTGTTTAACCACATCTCAGTCAACTTAAGTACACAGACTGCACTACCATTTATAGTATTGTTTAACCACGTCTCAGTAAACATAAGTACACAGACTGCATTGCCACTTATAGTATTGTTTAACCATGTCTCAGTAAACATAAGTACACAGGCTGCACTATCATTTATATTATTGTTTAACCACATCAGCTGATCATGAGCATCACTTAAAATACACATGCTGCTGCCTAAGCAGAGCAAGTGTAGGTCTCCACATCCACCAGAGAGGGAGTGAGAGAGGCAGACAGAGGCAAAGACAAGTCGAGGAGGGGTGGGAGAGTAAAACTTAAGCATGTTTGTGTTACACACCTACCAGCAAAGGGTATCAAACCCCTGATGACTATGTAGTGCTATCATATTTCTATGCAGTTATTGGATGCACCACATAGGTTACCTGCTGTGAAGCCCTCAGAACGTATATGTGATGGTGAGTGACATCTGCAACAGGGATATGGTAGCTATACGGTAGGTGTCGTACACATGCCTGTCCACATGAACAGGTGCCAGTGTTAACACAGCCATATTCTCACAGGGAAACACACACACTGACACACTTGGCAGGGCCAGGAATACAACCCATCACTAGTGAGATTGCCACAACACATTACTGTGTTGGTATCACATACACCACAGGGGTCATACAGAGGTTTTATGGGCAAAGGGTATGGGAGGTGTCTGACATCAGACAGCATGCTGCAGTATACCAATGGGGGTTGTAGTGAGTGTGAGTGTGAACATACGTATCATACAACATACACACACACACACACACACACACACACACACACACACACACACACACACACACACACACACACACACACACACACACACACACACACACACACACACACACACACACACATGGTACCAGTACTGACATTCATGGGTGCATTGATTCACGGGTGTGTAGTGATGAACTGTGCCAGACGGCTATACAAGGCTAGGTGATGGGTATACCTTGGCATCAGTCCACATGACAATAATCTGCATTGTGGTTCAGGGGTGTAGATTCTGGAATTGCCCACACAGGTGTGTATTGTACTCACCATCCAGTCACCTGGATGACTAATGCATGTGGGCAATGCTGTGCAATGCTTGCCATGTATGTGTTCCTTAGTCCATGACATGGACGGTGTCTGTGATGTGCACACCTCCCACATGCATGTACAGTGACATGTGGAATTGTACCTGGGGTGTTTCGCCCTTGCTGTGTATACAGATTATTATCAGAAGTGCCAGTCTTGGTCTCATGTTGCAGGAACTGGTAATGGACAGCAGGTTTACCCTTCACCTACATTGATGGTATGCTAAAAGCATTCCCTGGTGTCAGTGGCATCTCTCCATACAGGGCATGTTTTCAGGCATGGTATGTCCTTTGTGGGTCACATTTGATGGCACCACAGGTGTTGCAGGTGTCCAGCGGGGAACATGGGGAAGGTGCACGGTCTGCATGTACATTTCTTTTGGACAGATGGACAGGGTGCCATGTGTGTGTGTGTGTGTGTGTGTGTGTGTGTGTGTGTGTGTGTGTGTGTGTGTGTATGAGACATGGGTTGAGAGTGTTATCTGGCTAATACTAGGGTTGTTAACTTTATTTCCCCGGCCTTGATGTCACATGTATGGGTATGGATCTGCACCACAGCCTCTCAGCTATTTCACAACTGTTATCCCTGTACAGCGGACATTGTGATATATACTAGAGCCACCATATAAAAATTTTTAAAACCCACTCCACATTGGGCCAGTTGTTACACACACACACACACACACACACACACACACACACACACACACACACACACACACACAAAATGTCTGGTATTAGAACTCCTACCTAACTATTTTATTACGCTACAGCAGTATGCAATCATAGTTCACACCACAGAGATTACTGGACTACTCCTTCCCCAAAGGTGTATTTCACATTGGATGACATAAACAGGATTGCCAAAGTAGGGCATTCAAATTGTAGTGAGTGTGGCTAGGCTAAAATGCACTACGTCCTACACAGACATTTAAACACACACAAAACATCCACAACTGACATGGGGGTATAGAACTTCTAACAGAGGTCTATATCACACTACAGCATGAAGCTGTTATAGGATGCACCATGGAGATTACTGGAGAACACCTTCCCCAAAGGTGTATTTCAAGTGAATGACATCAGTAGGATTGCCAAAGTAGGGCATTCAAATTGTAGTGAGTGTGGCTAGGCTAAAATGCACTGCTCCCTATACTGACATTGAAACACACACAAAACATCCACAATCGACATGTGTGGGTATATAAACCCTAACAGAGGTCTATATCACACTACAGCATGAAGCTGTTATAGGATGCACCACAGGGATTACTGAAGAATTCCTTCCCCAAAGGTGTATTTCACAGAGAATGACATCAGCAGGATTGCCAAAGTAGGGCATTTGAATTGTAGTGAGTGTGACTAGCCAAAAATGTATTGCTCCCTACACAGACATTGAAACACACATGCATAACATCCAGAACTACCATGGGTGGAAATAGAACCCTACCAAAGTTCTATATCACACTACAGCAGTATGCAGTTATGGCACGCACTACAGAGATTACTGGGCTACATCTTTCCCAGAGGTGTATTTCTACTTGGATGACATCAGCAGCCTTAACAAAGTACAGCATTCAAATTGTATGTAGTGTGACTATGGTAAAAAGCATTGCTCTCTACACAGACAGACACACACACTTGTCATGTTGGGGATTAGAACACCTACCTAACAAATTTATCACACCTACAGCAGTACACAGCTATAGGACATGCTATAAAGATTACTGGGCTACAGTCTTCCCAGAGATGTATTTCTAGGTGGATGACATCAGCAGCCCTACCAAAGTAGAGCATTTCAATTGTAGGGAGTGTGACTACCCTAAAAAGCATTGCTCTCTATACAGCCAGACACACATACAGTTGCCAAGGGTGGGATTAGAACTCCTCCCTAACTATTTTATCAGACTACAGCAGCACACAATTATGGCACATGCTACAGGGATTA
Organism: Protopterus annectens; assembly: GCF_019279795.1. Taxonomy (NCBI): domain Eukaryota; kingdom Metazoa; phylum Chordata; order Ceratodontiformes; family Protopteridae; genus Protopterus; species Protopterus annectens. The sequence goes on from NC_056729.1 coordinate 1,684,585,191, forward strand.
CTGGGCTACAACCTTCCCACGGATTCTTTTTCTAGGTGGATGACAAAGTGGACCAAAGTAGAGCATTTCAATTGTAGGGAGTGTGACTACCTTAAAATGCATTGCTTTCTACACAGACAAGCACACACACACACACACACACACACACACACACACACACACACACACACACACACACACACACACACACACTTGCCAAGGCTGGGATTAGAACTCCTCCCTAACTATTTTATCACACTACGGCAGTACGCAGTTATGGCACACACTACAGAGATTACTGGGATACAACCTTCCCAGAGTTGTATTTCTAGGTGGATGACATCAGCAGCCTTACCAAAGTAGAGCATTTCAATTGTAGGGAATGTGACTACCCTAAAAAGCATTGCTCTCTACACAGAGAGAGAGAGACAAACACACAAACACATAGTTTCCAAGGCTGGGATTAGAACTCCTCCCTAACTATTTTATTACACTACAGCAGTGTGCAGTTATGGTACACACTACAGAGATTATTGGGGTACAGCCTTCCCACAGATATATTTCTAGGTGGATGACATGAGCAGCCTTACCAAAGTAGAGTATTTCAATTGTAGGGAGTTGACTACCCTAAAAAGCGTTGCTCTCTACACATGCAGAGTTGCCAAGGCTGAGATTAGAACTACTCCCTAGCGATTTTATCACACTACAGCCATATGCAGTTATGGCACACACTACAGAAATTACTGGGATACAACCTTCCCAGAGATGTATTTCTAGGTGGATGACATCAGCAGCCTTACCAAAGAAGAGCATTTCAATTGTAGGGAGTGTGACTACCCTAAAAAGCATTGCTCTCTGCACAGGCAGAGACAGACACACACATGCACACAAACACAATTGCCATATCTGGGATTTGAACTCCTATCTAACCATTTTATCACACTATAGCAGTACGAAAGTATGGGACACACCATGGAGCTTATGGGGCTACAACTCTCCCAAAGGTGTATTTCACAGTGGATGACCTTAGCAGGCTTGTCATAGTAGGGTTATGGGGAGAGCAGTGTGTGTGCATGAGCCATAACCCATTCATCTAGAGGTTGACACGCCACATGCGGGCACACACAGGGTCATATTTCACATGTACGTGTATACAGCTGCTAGATGACTACTTCCTTGTACAGTCATGTTGCATAGCTAGCACGCGCACAACATAATCTGTAATGCTGACAGATACTGGTGGCTAGTATCTGCAGTGAGTGACATCTGAACCTCATGTGGTTGGGGCCCTTTGGCTGTGTGCTGGGTGAAACAGGCCTGGATGGCTCCTTGTCACAGTCTCCCTCTTCCACACATCTATGTACGTCTACCTTTGGTTTATTATAGTGTGTTGTCCTTACATATATGTCTGTATTCCTATCCACTATGTGTGCAAGGCAAGCGTGGTGCATACTGACAAGTGTCTGCACTAACAACTGCAACTGCCAGATATGTCTGGTCCACTGGTGTTTGCAGACATGGCCTTCATATGTTTAAGTGTGTGAGCATGCCCAGTATGACCTTTCAGTATGTTGTTGACTGACATTGCCTTCATTTCTCTACGTGTGTGAGCATACCCAGTATGCCCATGTGTATTTAATGTGTGGATCAAGTCCAGGTAGTTTGTACTGCAGTGCTGACCTTTGTGTTGTATACCGACAGGTAGCATGCTGTTTCTGCAGGGCATCCATCAAGCATTTGGCATTGACTGTTACTACATTTCTGCATAGGATGGGGGGGGGGGGGCTCACCTGAATATTTCTACACAGGATTGGGGGGGCACGCCAGACTGTTACTACATTTCTACATAGGATGGGGGGTACACCTGACTTTTTCTACATTTCAACACAGGATTGGGGGGACACCTGACTGCTATTATGTTAGCACGTAGGGTGGAGGGGCTCACCTAACTATTTCTACATTTCTACACAGGATTGGGGGGGCACACCTGACTGTTACTACATTTCTACATGGGATGGGGGGGCACACCTGATTTTTTCTACATTTCTACACAGGACTGGGGAGGGCACACCTGACTGTTACTACATTTCTACATAGGATGGGGGGCACACCTGACAATTTCTACAGTTCTACACAGGATTGGGGGAGCACACCTTAATGTTATTACATTACTACATAGGGTGGGGGGGACACCTGTCTATTTCTACATTTCTACACAGGATTGGGGGGCACACCTGAATGTTATTACATTACTACATAGGGTGGGAGGGACACCTGTCTATTTCTAAATTTCTACACAGGATTGGGGGGAAGCACACCTGGCTGTTACTACATTTCTACATAGGATGGGGGACACACCTGACTATTTCTACATTTCTACACAGGACTGGGGGGCACACCTGACTGTTATTACATTACTACGTAGGGTGGGGGGCACACCTGTCTATTTCTACATTTCTACATAGGATTGGGGGGCACACCTGAGTGTTATTACATTACTACATAGGATGGGGAGGCACACCTGAAAGTTGTACACATTTTCTATAACTGTACTGGTATGTCAGGTACTCCATTTCATTCTGTAGTCTTACCTATCATGCTGACTAGAGGCATACCAGTGTACTACAGATCGTAGCTTTGGCTGACCTACATATTAGTGTCTGACTTCCTACCCTTCAGAACTAACATCCCACTGCCTGACCTGCTGTAGTCTGTCTGTGTAGGCCCGGGGGGGAGGTTAACCATTGCCATCATTCAGGGGCCATAGCACAGGCTCTGTTTGGGTTTGTCTACACCTGTCCTGCTTGTTGAGACTGTTGTTGGGTATGGAAACTGCCCTGACTGGCATGTGTGAGTCATATGGACATACATGTCACTCAGCACTTTTCCTGCTGTGGGTTTTGTCACCCTGTGTAGTGCTGGCTACTATGGTGACTCCAGTATGTGTTACAGATATCATAGTGCCACTATGGGTGTATACTGTCTGCTGCCATAACATTCAGCCACCCAATTCCCTTGCATGCTCACATCCATATCATAGATACAGGTAATGACACATTCTACTCCATTTGGCAACTGGTAGGTTGATTGACTTACCTTGAGGGTGTGCAAAACTTGAGGATGGTGCTGGAGGGCTGCCTATGTTGGATGCACCCAGTACACTCCCTATACATGGTTGAGCACAGGTAGTGTCATGTTTGGCATCCCTTTTACTGTATGTGCGAGTCAGAAAGAGGTGTCATTCCCTGGGTCCCTACTGTGTCAGTATATGTGCTATGTGTTGTCTCTTTGCCGCAGCCTTGATATACTGGGCACACCTCCATCTGTCTACTGGGGCAGGCTCAGGTTGTTCCTCCTCTGAGTCACTCTATGCCTGTGCAGGCCTTGGCATTGGTGGGGGGGCTGTGTGACCCTGTCCCATGCTGTTCCTCCTGCTGCAGCTGTTTCCACAGGATCATATTGTGTAGCATGGCACATACCATAACAATTTGGGTACATGTAGTTGGTGAATACTACAAGGCTCCACCGGATGTGTCCAGACACCGGAACCATGACCTGAGCATCCCAAACACACATTCTATTATACGTCTGGTCTGTGTGTGTGCCTCATAATGGCGTTCTTGTTCAGGTATGTGTCAATTTCTGATAGGTGTCATCAGCCATGGCTCCAGTCTGTAACCAGCATCTACCACTAGGTGACCATAGGGGATGTCCCCATTGGCAAATCTCTGGTACAGCTGCATCATATGCCATATGTGGGAATTGTGATAGTTTCCAGGGCAGCCAGCCCGCACATTCATTATAATGCCTTGGGCATCACAGACGATCTGGCAGTTGATGGAGGCAACGCCCCTGCAGTTGATGTAGGCCCTACCCTGATCACCAGTTGGTGCTTTGATGCATATGTGCATGCAGTCTATAGCACCCACTACCTCAGGGTATTCTGCTATTTGGTGGAAGAGATGCATATTGCTGGCCAACGCCTCACGGGTGTTGGGGAAATATATGTGCTCACTGGCATGTGCTGACATGTTATCCAGGAACTGGTGGAATACTCTGGATGCTGATGCCTGTGAGATTCCCATGATATCCCCAGTTGAGCTTTGGGAGGTACCTGTGGCTAGTATTCCTAGGCCTACACATACCTTGGTATCCACTGGGATGGGTTCCCTTCGGTCGGTTTGGTGTGTCAGTTGTGGCCGGCACAGCTCAACAATTTGCTGTAGGAGGTCTCTGTCTACCCTATAGCGCTCCACTATCTCCAGCTCATGTAGTCCCTGGTAGGTTACCCTGGGTTTGTACACTCATCTCTGTCTCCTCACTGTGGGTTGATCAGCAGCATTCACATCCTCACCACCCTCAGCCTCTTGCACATGTTGTTCTATGTTGCCTGCTGCAGCCCTTCTCATTTTGTAGGTTTGTTTGTTAAGATTTCCCCGCTTGTATACACCGGTGGTGTAGAATGTAGGAAAAAATAGTGGGGAAGGAGTTTGCATAGTTTATAGTAGTGTTCTGGGCTGGGCTGGTCTGTTGCCTGTATAATTGGCTGATTCTGATACATTTCAACTGCCAGCTATGCTAGTTCTCCTTGGTTACCTTCCTACTACAGTTTTACCTTCCCATTGCCTTCCTGTTTAAGCAGGGGGGCACGCCGTGCAAACAGAGTGCACAAATGTGCACACTGCTGCTATTTCCTGGTTTAACTTTTATTTTCTGCCTGTAAAACTCAGTGCACGGCACGCACACCCACTTAGGCATTATAAAGAGTGCTAGGCAGGTTTAGACGCACCCCCTAGCTTTGCTGTGCTAAGCTAGGAGCAAACCCGAGCCACAGGGCTCCAATCCACTTACAGTATGCCTGACACACACCCCATGATGTCACCTAACTCCTAGGTGTGCACCAAGCTACTCCTACTCTTACACTGTTGGGACCTGACTCAAATGCTGGGGAAAACTGGGATTCACTATCCTTCCCCTCATTTGCATAGGATTGCCTGCTAATGCATAGTTACATGTCTCACACTGAGCCTCCCCCCTTAGAAACCACTACTCACTGGCCATGTTGTCTTCTGCCTGCCATTGACTTGCATGGCAAAATACTGATTTTAGTTAGAATGCTTAATTTAGGTTCATTTTGTTATTTTCCCCCGATCCCGTTTGCGCACCACTGCTCTATGCTTAAACAGCCTAGATCGGCTAAAAAAATAAAAGTTTCTTTTTGCATTTTTTTACTGTTTGCAATGCCAATGGCCTTATACTTGGCCATTGGCATGCTTACTACATGATATGCAGCCTTTATTTGGAGCTGTCACAGCTCCGTTTTGGATTTTGCAGAAATGTACTCGGTTACTAACCAAGTACATTTCTGCAGATAGCACTAGTCCTGCACGGACGGTTGCAAGCTTCCTGGATTGCAAAATCACCTCATTTACTTAGATTTCTCCTGCAAATGGGGTGATTTGCATACAAGGGCTTAGTCCATGCAGGATTAGTGCAGAAGCGGTCATGCATGCCCCTGTTCCTGGATCACACGGCAGACATATTGCCTGCTTGAGCTCCTGCACCGATCTTGCACGCTGTGCAAGCTTTAGAGAATCCGGGGATCGTCTTTGCCAAAACAGTAAAATGAGCTATTAAAAAAGTTTGGATGTCACCCTGTCTTGCCTAAAAACAGCCAGCAATAAGTATCTGTAGTAAAAGTCAGAAAACTGTAGAATTTAGTATTCAACTTTTCTTTCTTTTACTTGCTAATCACCAGGGTAAAAAAAACATATATTAATGATCATTGTAAGTATACAAAAATATTAAAAAACAATTACAGTAAAACTCTTCCATAGTTTCCAAACCTCCTTCATAAACACAAATATAGAAAATGTTAATGGAACAGAAATAACTTTTTAATGACACAGAAGAAATAACTTTATTACCAATCACAAAAAACAACTGAACTTTTGGATTGTGTTCATACTAAACAGGGAATATTCCACAAACCACAGGACCTATGCTTCCTGTTCCTTAAGGAAGGTGCCTTGTAAAACTGTAATACATCTTCAAATGTAATGCATCACCACTTTACAGACATCAAAAGAAAATGAAGTGCTCATCATGAGACAAAGCGGTGCAAGCTGTATACACGTCTCAGTGATGTGTAAAATATGGTTTTCTGGTCATAAACCATAAGATGGCATGATGCAAGACTGTATTCCTGGCAATGTAACTTCTTACCCCATGCAGGCTAAAACAGTAAATTGGTTTACTATTGTAAAATAATGAAAAGTTAAACCGAAACAAAATATTTTGAGTGTACATAATGTCGCCCCCAAATGACTGACACATTTGAGTCGACATTGTTCCTGAAAATGTGACGTGATAGCCATATAGGAGCTGATGTAAATCAACCTCCTATATGACATAACCCCCACACCCCCTGCTACTAATTTATTCTTTCTCCGAGATCATACTACCGTGGGGATATGGATGAATTTCCAATCTCCACTATACCGCAATCTCATACATACATATAGTCAAACACACTTACTGCATTCGCATAAGTGTGTTCGACTATCCGAACCAATATTTATTTCTCGAACAACATTCTGATTTTCAGCAGCATAACTGCCAACAGTATGTCATTCACAAAAATGATAGTAAACCCAGTAAATCACCATCAAAAGCAGACAAGGGTAAAGAGCTTAATTTTCTTGTTTCAGCGTCACTGCATTTCTTAATGAAATTTAACTGAGAAAACCTCTGAAAATTGAGTATTGCTTTAATGCTAAGGATGACTGACATTACAGAAAAGATTTCAAAAAGGGGTGCCCACTGAAAGTCAGAGAACCATAAATATAACCTTCTGAAGTATAGAAATTTAAGGAAGAATTAGGGTGAATGCACACTAAGTATATAATCGCAGCGCTAAGTAACAGGAGTGTTGGGAGCACAGCTCCACAGGTTCGAGGGTGCCTTTGTCCCCTGCAAAATGCCTTAGCGGTGTGACATTGAGGTTTGTAATCTGAGGTTATTTGAAACCGTACTTTAATTCTTTTCATTTTTTTGAAGTATCAGGACTCACGGTATCAGGTCCTGTACTGTAATTAAGAACAGAGGCCATATGTGCCGTGAAATGTGAATACCACAGAAACACAATGCTATAACTGCTCTTTGCAAGGACCTAGGATTTCTGGGTGCACTAATAAACACATGTCAATGAAACTGGTAAAAGTGTCAGTATCACAAATCATGTTGTAGGACTGCAGTCACTGACAATTTCTCATTTCCTTATCACATTGTTTCATTTCACACAGCATCACTCCACAATATAATCTACATGTATGTCACCTATTTGCCAGCATTTGTTTTGGAATTATCTACAAATGTTGCCACACAGGTTTTTCAGTGTCATAGATTTCTCTGCACACCATATTCCATGAATTCTAAATTAAACTCTCAGGTAAATCACCCTATAGGAAGCTCCAGGTATTATTTTATTTTCATGTACTTATTTAACATTTGTTTACCTGGAAAGTCTGACTTGGAACAAGTCAATTTTCACCAGAGGCCCATGGAGAAACACTCTGAACGCGTCTTTGTAATGTGGGAGAAAACCCACATGAATGCAAGGAGGATATGCAGACTCCACACAGAAGGGACCCCAGCCAAGAATTGAACTAGAGAACCTCTTGCTTTGAGGCGACAACATTAACCACTGTACCATTGTGCTGTCTAATTATGTATATACTTCAATAACACATTCTTGGCCATACCCAGTAAATATTCCCCTCAAAATATCCATACCAAAGAAGCAAACTATCAATTATTAACCCAAAAATCAAATAATTCATGCTTGACAGTGACAATACATGGTCCTCCGGCATCAGGGCAGGAAATGCCCCTGCCCTACAAGCCTAATGTCACCTTAAGCAGTGTATAGCCTACTTACAAAGAGTGGAGCAGCATTTTTCCAAATTATATAAGACAGAACACCTATTCTTCCAAATCACACAAGACAGAATGCCCTATGACACCAAACATGGAAGAGAGCCACCAATGTAATGGAAGTTCTGAAAAACGTGTATTTTTAGATTATGTGAGAAACTCCAGTAGCTATTGCTTTGCAAGTCAGAAACTACTTCTTTTCTACCACTGAGGCCTACCTGCAGATGCTTTTCTTCATAGGTTCATAGGTTAGTACTAGGCTAACTGCCCTTGTGAGCCATTTTAAGCCTAGCCAATTATCCCTTGTGAGACTCAAACCCTGCACCTTCAGTTTGTAAGGCAAACACCTTAACCATTTGGCCACCCTCCCAACCCCTAAGTCCCTTAGTGCATGAGTGAAACAGCTCTGCCTCTCACTTTCTCCATGAAACACCGAATGACTTCACCAGTACTTTGAAAGAGGCCATCTAGGAGGCAGCATTTGTGGGTAATTTTGAAATGAATGCTGGCAAACAGGTGATACTGGCATACGTATATTATTTTTTAGTTTGTGTTGTGGGGAGTGAAACAGTATGATGGGGAAAATATGAAATTCTTCACGACTATAGTCCTTGAACATTGTGTGTACCATTTTACCAGTTTTATCAACAGCTGTTTCACTCATGCACTAAGGGATTTCAGGTCCTGCTAGAAAGTACTTATAGATGTTTGATTCGGCAGTATTTACATTTTACAGTGCATATGGCCTTTTTTCCTAATCTGAAGAGCAACACCTGTACTGTGACTCCCAACATTTCAAAATTAAGAATAAAAGTACAATTTCAACAAACCACATACTGTTTTGACCCTCACTGTAACACCTCTAAAGCATTGTTTGTAGGGGGCAAAGGCACCCACTCTGACATAGGCAGCTGTACCCCCACATCACCTTTTCTTCTACATGTTAAATCTCAGATCACGGTACCTTAGTTTAGGGGGGGATATTTTTAAGTACTGCAGTTACAAAACAAACTTAACATCCATCACCTCTAATTCTCACTTGAATGTCCACACATCAGAGGAATGCAATTAGAATTCTTTGACTTTCCATGCACAGACCTTTTTTTAATACATCCTGTAGTGTAAATAATTTTATAAATTAAATCAGTGCTCTTTGATTTTTAAGATGTTAGCTTAGTTCCATTTCATTAATAAATGTATTGACACCAAAACAAGAAAATGAATAATGCTGTACCCTTGTTTGCTTTTGATGTTGCTTTACTGCTTTATCCCATATGTCATAATAGTTATCTTACCAAGATTACAATATTGTATCATGACATCTTAAACTTTATGGCCAGCAAAACATATTTTGAAATCAGTGTCATTTGTATCTACTTTTCAACACTTTGCCTCCTGATCAGGAATTAATTACTCCTGGACATGCGCTGTCATTACTAAATGGAATCTTGGGTATTGACTAGCATTTCTATGGTATTACATTGGGATGAAACGGCTAGGCTTGAAATGGCCTCCAAGTTGATAGCCTAGTAATCTCCTATGATCCAATTTATGGGAAATGATAATACCTGGGATTTAGTAACATGCCTAGTGCAACCGCAGATTCCATCCTGTAGGTACAACTCCTAGCATGATGCAGCCCAAGGCTCATTACCAATTAAGAAGGTGAAACATCACAGTTCATGTCACAACTAATTACCAAACCCACTTGTGTTAGAATTAGGACCTGTGGTGAAAAAAGAAAACTCACATTTGAGGCCGGGATCTTGAGGAGAAAAACTGATGAGCAAAAGAAAGCACATTCCTCAGTGTGTGCACATGCACTAAGGTACAAGAAAACAGGAAAAGTAGCATGTTAATTTAAGGGGGAAATATAATGATTAAATCTGATTTCTCAACATGAAAGGGGTGGAAATAAGAGTATAGAACAGGAAGGAAAAAAGGGCAGGAAGCAGACGACAATGCACATGGGAAAGAACAAAGGTAAAGACAGGTTACAACTTTTTTGGGTGGGGCAGATGCCCATCTTTTGTTCTTAGAAAAAGGGAATGTGGGAAAAGATGTAAAGAAAGGTGGAGGCATGATATGACATTGAGGGTCAGAAACAGGGGCAAGCCTGAAAACGTATAACATAGACAAAGACTGACAGGGGAGGTGATAACACATTGAGGGTGGGGAAGACAGGAAATTCAGAGGATTAGACAGCAAACAGGGGAGGACATTCACACACAAGGGAGGGGGGCAATGGGATGAGGAAGAGGGTGGGTATGGACTTCCATACTGTGCTGTCTGTGCAACACCCAGGGGGAGATCAGACGGCACCCTGACCACCCTCCCCTCTCAACCTCATCTGAAGTGTTGACAGCAGGGGAGACAGTGATACAACTCTACAATTCAGAAGAAAAACTTTTCTAGGTGGCTGATGCAGGTTTCCAGCTGCTGGGCTAATATATCCACCACTACATGAACCATCTCCCTGAATGTGACAAAATCATTACCCTTGGTAGTGCAACTGGGGAGAACAATGGAGATCCCAGCTGATGAAGCAGTATGAGAGGCAAGAGAGGTGGCCACCTGGCTGTCCCCTACAGCAGCCAGGGACGCTGCTTGGGAAGATGCAGGGGAAGGGTGGTCCTACTGCAGGACCACCAGCTGTGACCACACTGCTGCACTGCCTAGGTAGCTGCTTTACAAACTACTGCAGGACCACCAGCTGTGACCACACTACTGCACTGCCTTGGTAGCTGCTTTACAAACTACTGCAGGACCACCAGCTGTGACCACACTGCTGCACTGCCTTGGTAACTGCTTTACAAACTACTGCAGGACCACCAGCTGTGACCACACTACTATACTGCCTTGGTAGCTGCTTTACAAACTACTATGGGACCACCAGCTGTGACCACATGACTGCACTGCCTTGGTAGTTGCTTTACAAACTACTGCAGGACCACCAGCTGTGACCACACTACAGCACTGCCTTGGTAGCTCTTTTACAAACTACTGCAGGACCACCAGTTGTGACCACACTACTGCACTGCCTTGGCAGCTGCTTTACAAAATGAAAAAAAGAATCACAAACAAATGGCAAGATTGTTACAAAATAAGACAAATAACCAACCAAAATGAGAAGTAATGCTCTAGAGTATTACAAACTGTTTGCTGCTTTAACTCATTCACACCAATGGAGCTCAAGACGTTCGCATTGTAACTTCTAATGGGCAGAGCCTAAGCTTTCTGACAGAATCAAATTATGCCATTATATTTCAAACAAATGTTCATATCTCTGGAACCATAGGGGTTATGAAATATGTATGTGGCAAACCCTTCAGCACAAACTATTTTATAGTGGTAGTATTCCTTAGGATCTAGGAATTAAAATTAATTTTATAAGTCACAGTAAACAGTAACTTTTGTGTTTGTAATATTTTGTAAACAACTTGCAATATCTCAGCAATCACTCAGGTTATACACATACTGTCAGCAGCATTTTATTCATCTAGTTGACAGCTTTCGTGTGAGGCTAAGGAGTTTTGTCTGTGTTACTTGGTTGTTTAAATATTTAGAAAAATGTGAAAATGATATCTATATAAATTAATATCATAAAAGAAAAAGTTAATATCCCTTTACCTGCACTAGACAGAGTTCAAATATTAATGCAATTGATTTTGCCATTATGTAAGCTTTAAGATGAAATCTTTTAAAATCTTGAACACAGCATGGCTTTGGAATTATTGATGCAAATATGAAAAAGCAACATTTGATGCCTAGAGGCATCAGTAGGCGTTAACTACAGAAGTACCTGGAGGCTTCACTCAGATGTAATGAGTTAACTATGCAGTCTATTGCGTGCAAGTCCCTTTCTCTTCCAAAATGAAAAAAGAAACTGAGTGAAACAAATTAATAAACAGAAAATTATCCCAAAAGAGAAGATATTGACAAAGGAAGAGAGGACAGAGAGAAAAAACATTTGCATAACATTGCATAATCAATATATGAGATACATATAATGAGTAATGTCTTACAACTATATCAGTACAGTTATATAAAGCTACAATCCGACTAACTGCATGTATAATGAAGGGGTGTAACCGCAGAGAAAGTGACTAAAGAGAAAATAAGCGACTACCTGGATAATATGCATGAATTCAGAAAGATTGCTGTAAAGCAACTGTTTTTTTCCTAATAACTCCAGAGCACAAAAGCATTTTAGCACAACAATGCAGGCAACAGAAATTAAAAAGGTTTGTTGCCAAACTTGGGGAGTCTATAAGAAGGTAAATAACCAAAGATCCTGTAGAGGTTATTAGAAATATTTTGGAAATTTTATGAAAACCTGTATAAAGCAGAGAAATGTGGAAATCAAGACAAAGCACAGATGGAAATATTTATGGAAGAATTAAATATGTCAGGGTAAAAGGTAGATGAGGCTCAATTATTAACCACTAAGATAGGAGGGGATGAGATAAAAATGGTGAAGGACAACCAATCTACAGGAAAGTCTCCAGAAACAGCTGGTATCCTGTGCAAGTTCAGAAGTTTGAAGGGAAGAAAGTGGTAAAGATCTGGAAAGTTTTGTTTAAGAGTATTTTAAAATGTTGCTTCCATTGTACCGAAAGCTTTCTACATGGCCCACCTCATAAGTAAGGGTATATCATCCAGGAACAAGGAGGTCATGACATCCCTGTATTCTTCCCTTATAAGACCCATTATTGAGTACAATGCCCCATTCGGCATGTACCTCACAAAGCACATGCAGCAGATGGAGAGACCACAGAGGTTCCTCACCAGGAGAATCCAGGGCCTCAAAATCTTCCATACACAGATACTCTAAAAGCCCTATCTCTCTACTCTGTTTCATACAGACTCCTCAGAGGTGACCTCTGTCTGGCATAAAAGGCGATCTGAGACCCCACTTTGATGGGACTGCTGCATATCTGCAAATCAAGCTCCACTTGAGTAACCCACACACTTAGGCTCAACCTGGTCTGTGACATCAATAGAACTTGTTGGCTGGACAGATTTGTGTCCCAGAATTGACTCCCTCCCCATGTCAAACAGAGTACCTCTTTACCCCCTTTTAAGCACAACCTGGATAACTGGATAGGAAATAGATAATACATCCCTCGGATTCCACCCATGTCCCTGCTGGACAGGGGCTTCAGGAGCTGATTTGTCTATACATGGGCTAAACTCTTGGCTAGACTTATAAGGGCCTCAGGGCCAATAGTCTAGTAACTTCCTATGATCCTATGAAAAGGTGGAGAAGCACCAACTTCCTGGAAGAAAGCGGTGGCAGCTGTAATACCTAAAGAGTGCAAAGATCCATCAGATCCTGCTTCATATCGACCCATTTTGATTCTACACCATGATTATAAAGAGTTTATGTCTATAATGGCTAAAGGAATGGCAAAGGTAATGCCAAAATGTATAGCTATGGACCAGTGTGGTTTGTGCAGGGGAGGCAAATATTGCATAACATTAATCGAACACCGATGCTCCAGAGAGAAGCAGAGTGTAAGAAAATATCATTATTGTTGGTGGGTCTAGATACAGCGAAAACATTTGATAGAATAAGCTGGGATTTCATGAGTAGAGCAATGGAAACATTTGCATCTATTGACACAAAAAAAACATTAATTAGGAGGATATATGAGGGATCAGAGGCAAAATTTAAAGTGGGGTGTTTCCTCTCTGATACGTTTTGACTGAGGAGAGGAAACAGGGAGGGTATGAGTTAAAAAGGATTCTGCTATGGCAGCTAAGGATATATGGGAAGAGACTAAACAAAAGATAATACCAAAAACGAGGAACTGAAACCTCTTGTTTATGGATATGGATAGCAAGATAGAAGCATCAGTGAAAATGTTTTTAGTCCCTTTAGTTTTATGCAGTAGTTTTTAGTGTTTGCTGCTATTTCAGGCTGTCTGCAAGTAGCTGTAAAGGTCTCAGTACAGTTAGGTCCTGATTAGTTAATTACATTCCTGTGCTTGCTGTCATATATATGCTCTACTTAACATTTTGTGTAGATTTTTATTTTTATTTCTTTATTTCTTTATTTATTTTTGTGGGGGGGACACTTCCCAGAAGCTAAACCTGTGGAGAAGACAGTGTTATGGCTTAAGGAGATGTAATTTCACTGCTTGTCATTAGTTGCCTTACAGATTGTTATATAATACACAAACAAATGAGATTATGTCAGAGCTTTAGGCTGAAACACACCAGTAGGACACAAATGGCTATGTAGATGACTGCCATAACCTGTAGCTGAAACATTCAACTTTTTTTACCTCTGGAAGAGGTACCTATACTGTGCCCATAGGCAATCTGCCCTTATTTTATTAATCATTTGTTAACCAGGAAAGTCTGACTTGGAATGAGTCCAATTTTCAGTGGAGGCCCAGGAAGAAACACTGCAGAACACATGTCTTTGTAATATGGGAGGAAACCAGAGCACCCGGAGGAAACCCACATGAACACAGGGAGGACATGCAGACTCCACACAGAAGGCACTCCAGCCAAGATTTGAACCAGATAACCTCTTGTTATGAGGCAACAATGCTACCGCTGCACCACTGCACCATCCACATCCTTATATAAGCTATGTTCCTTTTCATATCCTCTGTCTTTGTCTGTATATATATAGTCAGAGAATTTGCCTATGTACCCAATCCTAAGCAGTCAAAGAAATGCCATGTGTAAACTGAGTGACAGTCAGTCATCACACAGATGGTTCTAAAAAGTGATATTTTGTTTGAGGCTATTGCCTGATGCTGTCAATTGCAGCCTGGGCATGCCATGAATGCTGTCCACTTTTTCTTCTAGGGAGGCAAAAAACAATGTTTGCAAGTATGCAGGTATGCATGCTAGAGACCACACACACACACACACACACACACACACACACACACACACACACACACACATACATACTCTATATACAAACATTTTTGTGCGTGCACGCGCATGTGTTTGTGTGTGTGTGTGTGTGTGTATATATATATATATATATATATATATATATATATATAAAAATGGACACCTACCACCAGCACACAGGCCAGTGCAGTGTATTCGGATGTGTGTCTTGAAATGTACTGGCATGCACATCTTCATATAAGTTATTCTTTTCTCACACAGCACTGTACCTGACAAATACAATACAAAAGTACAATTTCTGCCATGCAGAGAATAATTTTAAGCTGCCATTCCTGACTGTAAATTGAGCTTTATAAGCTCCTCCCTTTCTACACCACTACTTATATCATGAATTATTTATTTGCCTTTCCTTATGCTACTGTCTGTTCTACTGATTTACTTGCTCTGAATTCATTATCTAGCTGGCTGTTGGATAAGGTAATGCATTTTTATGCTCTAGCAAGCACTTTCCTTTGTTTTTACGTCAATACATCAGTGTTTTTTCCATCTAGTGGTACTCGGTAGTAGCTTGGGATGTATAGGTTGGGGAAACACACTAGAGATTCCTGTATGTAATTGTTTTATTTGCTGGAGGGCTCATTAATCATCTTATCTTGTTTTTAGTGCCTTAATAAATTCTGTACAACTGAGTGGCTCTTGGCTCATTTCTAAAAAGTGAAATACTTTTATTGAATAATGACACTTTTATAAGCTGCTTAAAGTCAATCATCTCACCTACACTCAACTTACTCTTTCACATAAGCTCATTTTCAACCCCTCCTTCTGTCCCTCCCTTTCCTTTGCCTTTAAAATGCACCTACCTGATAAGAGTACTATGCTAACAACCAAAACCTAATAGAATTGTATAAACCAACTCATCCCCCAGGTAAAAATCTCCTATCCTATGGTCTGGCACGTCTCTGGAACTCTCTACCATCATCCATTTGTACCATCTCTAACCGCTTTATAGTCAAAAAATCTCTTCACTCACATCTAGTATACCAGTGGGACTGCTCCTGCTCCCACCCCACATAATTTACACTGGCAATTTCCATTTTACTTTCTCTCCTAAGTCATACATCCTTCCCTTGTACTTACTAAGGTATTTACAAAGAATGTATTAAAATGTACCCCTTAAGTGCAAGTTTCCTAAGATGTAATGGCTTCTCAGTATTTATACTGTATGTTCCTTTTTTACTAGTCTGTATCATCTGTAATGTTTTTCACTAGTCTGTACTATTTGTAATGTTTTGCTCTAGTCTGTAACATTTGTAAAAATTGTAACCTAAAACCTTATTGTTACCTTGCTTGTTTTTGGAGCTTTTCTCCCCGGGACTCCATTGAAAACAGGTTCATCTTGGCCCAATGGACTATCCTGGTAAACCAACTGCAAATAAATAAATAAATAAAGTATATACTGCTGTATCTGTATCTTTAAGTTTGTTTGTGTTATCATTCCACTCCAGACACTCCTTTACTGTGTTTATACATTAGGAGGTCTAGGATTACTCATCTAGTGGCAGTAGGTGTTTACCTGGTCTATCTGAGTTGTGAAGCACACAAAAGGACTCTAAGTGTAGCTGTATTGACCAAAAGGCTCAATCAATTTTCTGTACTTCCAATGCTGGTATAAATTCAGCATATTTGCCTGTACAGATGAAAAAATAAATAAATAAATAAACAGCAAAACTAGTAGTCTAAAAACTTAGTTGATGAACTCAGTCACAATAATTTCCAAATCATGAAACCCAGGTAGTGTTCCAAAGCAACAAGCCTTTATTCATCACAGACAAGCAATCCTCAGTAACAAAAAATCAGAAATACTTTACAATGTTAAACATATCAGCTTTTATACACACTTAGAAGTAGGTGTGGAAAATAAATGTATTATTTAATTTTAAACCAGCCTTTTCCAGGCAAACAGTATAAAAAAGGGCAGTAAAAGTACATTTAAGAACAACAAGTACCTACCCCCCATACACTACTACTGATTAGATTAAACTAAATCTTAGTTGAGGAAAACACTACCTATATATTTGCAACCCACATTCCAAAATCAGGTATTAAGAAAAGCATAGCATACATGTAAATAAACTGACTTTTAACTAAAATCACTTTTGGCTAACTAATGCAATAAAGCCTTCATAGGTTCATAGGTAGGTACTAGGCTATTGGCCCTAGGGCCTATACAAGCCTAGCCAAAAAGGTACCCTGGCTTTCGCCACCCAAGAAAATTATTTTCCTGTGCCCCTGTCAAGCAGAACCACAGAAGTGATCCCTGGGGTGAATTTCCTATTACCCATCCAGTCATCAAGATTTTTCTTGAAGAGTGCAAATGAGGAGCTCTGTTTGACATAGATAGGTAGTCTGTTCTAGAGTATGGGAAGCCTCTGGGACAGGAATCTATCCTTCCAGCATATTCTGCTTATTGTGGTGACAAGGTTTGGGTCCCTAGAGCGTGTAGCTTGGAGGGATTGGGATTTCTTTAACTGGAGCATGTCCAACAGCTCTGGGGTGGACATAGCTTTGTACATTAGGCAGAGATTGCCTCTGAGTAGGCAATATGCAACGGAGTAAAGCTGGAGTTTTTTGAGTCGATCTGCGTAAGGCATCTGTTTGAGGCCAGTAAACCTCTTTGTGAGGTACTTTTGCAGCCTTTCCAGTTGTTGTAGATGTCTTGTGAGGTACATACCAAAAGGGGCGTTGTACTCTATAATGGGTCTAATGAGTGATGAGTATAGGGGAACAATGACCTCTTTTTTTCTGGATGAGAAACCTTTTGTGATGAGGTGTGCCACGTAGAAGGATTTCCTGATCACTGTAGCGATGTGATTATCAAAGGAGAGACTACTGTTCAACTGTGTCCCAAGGTCTCTTATCACACTTTTGGTGTTAAGTAGAATATCACCTATGTGGTAGTTCATAGGTACAGAATTTTTACCAATGGGGATGACAATGCACTTTTTGGCATTGAGCTTGAGACCATGGCTTTGACACCAGGCATCTGTCTCAGTGAGGCCCTTTTGTAGGATGTCCACATCGTTAGGAGTTTCGATAATGGCTCCTAGTTTGCAGTCATCTATGAATTTAGCTAGCTAAAGATCTTCTGTGTTAGCCTGTACTTCAAAGAAGTAGATACCGAACAGAAGAGGACCCAGGACTGAACCCTGTGGTACTCCACTTGTCACTAGTCTGAAGTTTGATTTGGAGTCTGCTACTTTCACAGTGTGGGTTCTGTCAGTAAACCAGTTGGCAACTCATCTTGTGACATAGGGATTTATACCAAGTTTAGTGAGTTTATCTATAATTCCAGAGTGGGGGCTGGTGTCGAATGCCTTGGCGAGATCTAGATAGGCTGTGGGAACCATCTTACCCTCATTTATGGCTTTGGTGACTGCTTCAAAGAAGTCTATCAGGTTTAGGAGACATGATCTGCCTTTTACAAACCCGAATTGTGTGGGGTCCAGAGTTTGGAGATCTCCAATGTCTTTGTTTATGAATTCCATGATGATACATTCCATGGCCTTGCAGACCAGGCTCGTCAGGCTAATGGGGCAGTAGTTCCCGGGGTCTGTTGTGGCTCCCCTCTTTGTGGAGTGGGATAACCATCATGGTGCGCCATTCAATGGGCACAATGCCTGAGATGAGGTTATGATTGAACATGGTACTTAGGTGGGGTGCCAGTTCATTCTGTAGTTCATGTAGAAGACAGCCTGGGTTGTTGTCAGATCCCATGGATGCTGTGTTCTTGGCTTTGGAGAGTGTGGTTTTTACCTGTGCAGCCGTGCTTATAGGAACTTTGCATTCTTCCAGTACAAAGATGGGCCATTTAGGGAGTGAGAGGGGGGTAAAGTTAGCACTGAACCTATTTGCCAGGATGTTGGCAATATTATTTGGTTCTGTATATTTAGTGTCATTGTGCTGCAACTCAGAGCAGATCTGAGTATTGCCATTGAGATTCTTGACATAGCTATAGAATGCTTTGTGGTTGTCTTTAGAATCAGTGGCGATTTTGTTTTCATAACTAGCTTTGGAGGATTTTATGAGGGATCTCAGCTTCTTACTGAGGCTGACCAGAGAGTTCCTTCAATCGTGGGATTTTACTCTTTTTTGCAACAATTTCTTTCTTCTGTTGTAGAGTTTATGGCAGAAGACCACCAGATTGGCTTCCTTTTTTTGAAGGATAGCATCTTGGTTCTGTTAGGGATAGCACGATCCATGCACTCGTGTAAGTGCTTATAAAGTGCATTTGTGTAGGATTCAGCAGTCATACCTCTATTGTCCATCTGTATGGGTGTCGTGAAGTTTGCCACATCTGTCTTAAGAAGCATGAAGTTGGCTTTGGAGAAATTTTTTACGGTTGTTTTCCTAATAGGGGGTGGGAGCAGGATGTGGATGTCTAGGATGATTAGCTTGTGGTCGGATCTGACCAACGAAGAGCTGACCTCTGGTGTGGAACACTGGTTGCACATGTTAGTGATGACCAGGTCTAGGATATTGCTGTCCCTGGTGGGGGTGTAGATAAGTTGATCCAAGGCGTTGAAATTGATGATTTCCAGAAAACGTTGAGCAAAAGAGTTGGTACACGAGTAGTTTTCCCAGTTAATGGTGGGGTAGTTGAAATCACCCATTAATAGGGTGTTGGGTTGTACCTTAATATTTTCCAGTGTATCAAGAAAAGAGGAGTGGGAATCCTGGGGCATGGTGGGGGGTCTGTAGCAAGCTACAATCTGGATTGCGGTTTTGCCCAGAGTTAGTTGAATTTGGATAATCTCGCATGCATTATGCTGAGCAACTAGCTTGGAGGTGTGGATATCCTTAATGAATATGGACACGCCTCCACCTTTAGTGTTTCAGTCTGAGTTTGATGGCCGAAAAGTGTGGTATGAATTCTAGCCTGGTAACGCAGGGGTGCTCTCTGGAGTTTTGAACCAGGTCTCTGTCACTGCACAGATGTCGATATTCTTCATTTAAAGGAGTGCTTCAAGTGAGTGTATTTTGAGGTTTGGACTTTTAGCATTGAGTAGCATAACCCTCAGATTTTGCTTGCTTGTACCTGTTACGGTGGTGAATTTGTCATTTGAACCTTGCCTAAAAAAGGCACTATAGGGGTGGCAAGAGCCTTTGCCAGTATCTGGAATTCCAAGGGTGACAGGTGTAGGCCATCTCTGGCAAAAGCAGCGTGGTCTGTCAATCATGTCATCCCAGGCAAACAGATACTGGATTCCCTTAGAATGACAATAGAAGTTCAGCCAATTGTTGAAGTCAATCATTTTGTCCTTGTACTGTGGTATCATCCTGGGTGATGGCAGGATGCTACTCATGGCTAGGGTCATACCTGCCTGGGCTAAAAGATCGGAGAGCTCCTCCATGTCTCTTTTCATGTACTCCAGGGAGGTATGTCTCAGGTCATTCACACCAACATGGACAATGACAGAGTCATATTTGTACTTGTTGTGGAGTGACCTGAATGCATGCATTATGCGGTGGATCCTGGCACCCGACAGGCAGCTGACAGTAACTTTCTCCTTGTTTAGCCTGGTGAATGGAACATCAATGTGCCTAACTATAGAGTCACCTATGACTAGAGTGCTGGATACGTTATGCCTTATTGGCTGTAGTTGAGTGGCACACTGAGTATGTGGGCTATGTGTCATTTGGGTTGTGTTGGGGGTGGAGGTTGCTTGCATTTCTGCTTTGGAGGTCTCGGCTGTTTGGGCAGATTTTTACTGAGAGCCTCCGCAAATGTAGGTGTGTGTTTTGTGCTTCTGTGTGTGTGTTTTGGTGGTGTAGGTTTTGAGGGACTATGTGATGACTGTGGTGCGGTGCAAGTGTTTACCTTCTCATCTTGACTGTCTAGTCCAGTCTTCGGTGAAGAGAGCTTTCCTTCCAGTTTGGCTAGATAAGTGCATCTCTCACAGGTCGTTGTGTTGGGTGGTAGAAGGAGAGGGTTGTCTGTGCACATGTGTCAATTGCTGCACTGTCCCAAGATGCCCAGATTCATCAGGTAGATGCACATATGCATCAAAGCACCACCTGGTGAACGGGGTAGGGTCTACATCAACCACAACAGCTTCCCCTCCATCGACTTCCAGGTTGTGTGCGATGCCCAGGGCATAATAATGAATGTGTGTGTGCTGGCTGCCCTGGAAGCTATCATGATTCCCACATCTGGCATCTGACGCAGTTGTACCAGAGATATGCCAACGGGGACATCCCACATGGTCACCTAGTGGGGGATGCTGGATACACACTGGAGCCATGGCTGATGACACCCATCAGAAATGCACACACACCCGAACAAGAACTCCATAATGAGGCACACGCACAAACATGAATCATAATAGAGCATGTGTCTGGGATGCTCAAGTCACGGTTCCGATGCCTGGACACATCTGGTAGAGCCTTGCAGTACTCAACAACTACATGTACCCAAATTGTCATTGTATGTGCCATGCTACACAATATGATCCTGCGGAAACAGCTGCAGCAGGAACAGCATGGGGCAGGGCCACACAGCCTCCCACCATTGCCAAGGCCTGCACAGGCATAGAGTGACTCGGAGGAGGAACAACCTAAGCCTGCCCCAGTAGGCAGAAAGAGGTGTGCCCACTATGCCCTGGCCTTGGCAAAGAGGCAACTCATAGCACATGCACTGGCACAGTAGGGACCCAGGGAATGACACCTCTCTCTGACTCACACATACAGTAAAAGGGATGCCAAACATGACACTACCTGTGCTCAAACATGTATAGGGAGTGTACTATGTGCATCCGACATAGGCAGCCCTGCAGCACCACCCTCAATACTGGGACACCCACAAGGTAAGTGACTTGCACATGCCAGTTAGGGGGGGGGGGTCACATACCCAACAACAGTTACAGACAGCAGGATAGGTGTAGACAAACACAAACAAATGCTGTACTATGGCCTCTGAATGAGCCTTATGGGGAACCCCTCCCCCAGGTCTACACAGACAGACTACAGCAGGCCAGGCAGTTGGATGTAAGTTGTGAGGGCTAGGAAGTCAGAAACTAATATGTAGGTAATTAAAGCTAAGATCTGTAGTACACTGGTATGCCTCTAGCCAGCACGATGGGTAAGACTACAGACTGAAATGGAGTACCCGACATACCAGTACAGTCCTAGCAAATGTGCACAAGTGTCAGGTGTGCCCCCCCATCCTACGTACACTTATAGTAAAAGTCAGGTGTGCCCCCCACTCCTGTGTAGAAATGTAGAAATAGTCAGGTGTGCCCTCCCCCCATCCTACATAGAAATATCGTAACAGTCAGGTGTGCCCCCCCCCAAACCTGTGTAGAAATGTAGAAACGGTCAGGTGCCCCCCCCCCAGTATGCATAAATGTAGCAACAGTCAATGCCAAATGACCAATGGATATTCTGCAGACACAGCATGCCACCTGTCTGTGTACAACACAAAGGTCAGCACCACAGTACAAACTACCTGGACTTGATCCACACATGCAATAAAGATGGCCATACTAGGCATGCTCACACACTTAGAGAAATGAAGTCAATGTCAGTCAACAACATACTGAAAGGTCATACTGGCATGCTCACACACTTAAACACATGAAGGCCATGTCTGCAAACACCAGTGGACCAGACATATCTGGCAGTCGCAGTTCTTAGTGCAGACACATGCTAGTATGCACTACTCCTGCTTGCACACACAGTGGATAGGAATACAGACATATATGTAAGGACAACACACTATAATAAGCCAAAGGTAGATGGACATAGATGTGTGGAAGAGGGTGACCATGACAAGGAGTTATCCGGGCCTGTCCCACCCACCACACAGCCAAAGGGCCCCAAAAACATGAGGTGCAGATATCACTCACTGCAGATACTAGCCACCAGTATCTGTCAGCATGACAGACTATGTGGTGCAGTATCTGTCAGCATGACAGACTATGTGGTGCATGTGCCAGCTGTGCAACATGACTGTAAAGGAAGTAGTCATCTAGTAGCTGTATACACATACCTGTGACATATGACCTCATATGTGCCCGCATGTGGCATGTCAACCCCTACATGAAAGGATTATGGCCCATGCACACACCACCCTCCCCATAGCAGTATTATGAGCCTGCTAAGTTCATCCAATGTGAAATACACCTTTGGGAGAGCTGTAGCTCAGTAATCTCCATGGCGTGTCCCATAACTGCGTGCTGCTGTAGTGATAAACTAGTTAGGTAGTAGTTCTAACCCCAGACTTGGCAATTGTGTGAGTGTGTGTTTGTGTGTGTGTCTGTCTGTCTCTGACTGAGTAGAGAGCGATGCTTTTTAGGCTACTCACACTCTGTACAATTCATATACTCAACTTTGGCAAGGCTGCTGATGTCACTCACCTAGAAATACACCTCTGGGAAATTCATAGCCAGTAATCTCCGTAGCGTGTCCTGTAACTGTGTACTGCTATAGTGTGATAAAATAATTAGGTAGGTGTGCTAATCCCAGACTTGGCAACAGTGTTTGTGTGTGAATGTGTGTGTATGTCTCTGACTGAGTAGAGAGCAATGCTTTTTAGGCTACTCACACTCCGTACAAATCATATACTCAACTTTGGCAAGGCTACTGATGTCTCTCACCTAGAAATACACCTCTGGGAAAATCATAACCCAGTAATCTCTGTAGTGTGTCCTGTAACTGCGTATGGCTGTAGTGTGTCCTGTAACTGCGTATGGCTGTAGTGTGATAAAGTAGTTAGGTAGGTGTTCTAACCCCAGACTTGGCAACTGTGAATGTGTATGTCTGACTGAGTAGAAAGCAATGCTTTTTAAGCTACTCACACTCCGTACATTCATATACTCAACTTTGGCAAGGCTGCTGATGTCACTTACCTAGAAATACACATCTGGGAAAGTCTTAACACAGTAATCTCCATTGTGTGTCCTGTAACTGTGTATGGCTATAGTGTGATAAAGTAGTTAGGTAGGTGTTCTAACTCCCCACTTGGAAACTGTGTGCGTGTGTGTCTGACTGAGTAGAGAGCAATGCTTTTTAGGCTGCTCACACTCCGTACAATTCATATACCCAACTTTGGCAAGGCTGCTGATGTCACTCACATAGACATACACCTCTGGGAATGGTGTAGCCTAGTAATCTCCGTAGCACGTCCTGTGACTGCATACTGCTGTAGTGTGATAATATAGTTAGGTAGATGTTCCAACCCCAGACTTGGCAACTGTGTGTTTCTAACTGTGTATGGCTATAGTGTGATAAAGTAGTTAGGTAGGTGTTCTAACTCCCCACTTGGAAACTGTGTGCGTGTGTCTGACTGAGTAGAGAACAATGCTTTTTAGGGTACTCACACTCCTTAGCATTCATATACTCAACTTTGACAAGGCTGCTGATGTCACCCACCTAGAAATACACCTCTGGGAAGGTTCCAGCTCAGTAATCTCTGTAGTGCATCTTCTAACTTCGTACTGCTGTAGTGTGATTTAGAACTGTGGTAGGGTTCCATCTCCACCCATGGCAGTTCTGGATGTTTTGTGTGTGTTTCAATGTCTGTGTATGGAGCAATGCATTACAGGCTACTCACTCGCAGTACATTTCAAATGCCCTACTTTGGTAATCCTGCTGATGTCATTCATTGTGAAATACACCTTTGGGGAAGGATTTCTCTAGTAATTTCTGTGGTGCATCCTGTAACAGCTTTATGCTGTAGTATGATATAGACTTCGGTCAGGGGTTCTATACCCACACATGTCAGTTGTGGATGTTTTGTGTGTGTCTCACTGTCTGTGTAGGGAACAATGCATTTTAGGCTAGTCACTCGCAGTACAGTTAAAATGCCCTAGTTTGGTAATCCTGCTGATGTCATTCATTCTGAAATATCCTTTTGGGGAAGAAGTACGTGGTGCGTACTATAACTGCATAGTGCTGTAGTGTAATAAACTAGTTAGGTAGGGGTTCTACTCCCAGACGTGTGTGTGTAACTTGTATCCTGTGGAGGGGGTTTTGCTTATTTCTTTTATGTTGGCCCTACTATATATCACAATGTCAACCATACAGGGATAACAGATGTAAACCAGCTGAGAGGCTGGGGTGCAAAGCCATACCCATACATGTGACATCAAGGCCAGCCAATCACAGTTAGCAGCCCCACTATTACGCAGGCTACAGAGGGCATGTCACCCTGCCCATCTGTCCAATATGCACGTACATGCAGACGGTGCACCTCCACAATGTTCCCCAATGGACACCTGCACCACCTGTGGTGCCTTCACATGTGAGTCACAATGGACATACCATGCCTGATATGCCCTGTATGGCCAGATGACACTGACATCAGGGAATGCTGTTAGCATGCTATCAATGTAGGTGCTGGGTAAACCTGCTGCCCATTACCAGTTCCCGCCACAGGTGGCCAAGACTGGCACATCTGATGATAATCTGTGTTCACAACATGGGCCAGACACCCCGGGTACAGTTCCACATGTCACTGTACATACATGTGGGAGGTGTGCACATCTCAGACACCATCTGTGTCATGGACTTAGGAACGCATACATGGCAAGTGATGCACAGCAGTGGCCATACACAATAGTCACCCAGGTGACTGGATGGGGGATGCAATACCCACTTGTGTGGGCAAATGCAGAAACTACAGGCCTGAGCCACAATACAGACCACTGTCATGTAGCCTGATGCCAAGGTATACCCATCGCCTACCCTTGTACAGCCTGCTGGCATAGTTGACCACCACACACCCGTGCAGACATGCACCCATGCATGTCAGAACAGGCACCCTGTGTGTTCATGTATGTCCACATCCACACCCACTACAACCCCCCAGGGCATACTGAAGTATGTTGTCTGGTGTCTGACACCTCCTCATACTCTTTGCTCATACGACCTCCATATGACCCTGTGTGGTGCATGTGATACCTGCACATTGATGTGTTGCGGCAATCCCACTAGTGATGAGTATGTCAATGTGTGTGTGTCCCTGTGTGAGTGTGCCTGTGTTGACGCTAGCACCTGTTCATGCAGACAGGCACGTGTATGTCACCTACTGTGTATCTACCATATCCTTGTTGCAGATGTCACCCACCATCACATATATGTTCTGAGAACTCCACAGCAGGTAACCCATGTAGCACATCCAATAACTGTATCAAACTGTGATAGCACTACATAGTTGTTGGGGGGGTTGATACCCTGTGCTGGTAGGTGTGTGACACAAACATGCTTCAGTTTTACTCTCACACCCCTCCCTGACATGTATTTGCCTCTGTCTGACTCCCACACTCCCTCTCTGGTAGATGTGGAGACCCACACCTGCTTTGCTTAGGCAGCAGCATGTGTATTTTAAGTGATGCTCATGACAAGCTGATGGCCTCTGCATGAATTGCAGCCCTCCCCTAGCTGATTGCATGTGGAATAGCTGTGGTAACATTCCCATAGCCAATTGCATGAAAACACACTCCAATACCTAGGAACATCATGGTGGTGTTTGCCCTTTTCAGTCACTGTGAGCAGGAACTAGATCTGTTGTTTGGCAAACAGCATCTCAGATGGATTGGGGATTTACCTCTAACAACATACACTGTGGAAAGAGGGCAACAAACAGGAGGGGGATGTGCCTGACCTGACTACAGACTGTAAGTGCTGCTATACTGCATTTGGAGTAATGTTGGTTTAACACTGTTTGTCTGGATATGCCTGTCGTACATGTCACAATCCCTGCCATGTCAGTTCCATGTATATAAGGAATCCCCATCTGCAGGGTCATCTGCAGACTGGGCAGTGTTGTGCCTTTGGTCTCATGTGTTGGCCACAGTGCATCAATCTGTGGAATGCAGAAGCTAGTGTGAGGATTGCAGTCTGTAGATGGTGAAGGCCATGACAATTACTGACGTCATATCCCTCATAGGACATATGTAGCAACAAACCCCGTTACAATGGAAAATGTATGATGTTATCACAGCAACATGTCTATACTGGCCCTGTGTATGTGCTGTCAACCACACCTCTGTCAACCTTTGTACATATGGCGTGCATGAAGTGGTGTATATGTGCTGTACACCAAAAATAGTGTCATCATATCTGATAACAAGCCAGTGATACCGTGACTAAGTGACTAAGGAATTATGTGTATACCTCTGGACTGTACAGTGTATGACCGAAGTTCCACATATATTGGCCAATATCTCTGCTGCATTCCAGAGGGGCATTACATGCTAGCAGCAGTACTTTACAATGATTTCCTTAGGATGTCTGTCAGTAGCCAATGGCACACATGTCATAAGCAGATGTGACCTTCCAAACACACCATATCTGTGAAGACAATCCCAATGACAGTAGCAATAGTCTAGTAATATTCCTGCTATACATACCTGACATCCCCTTGCACTATGACTTTGGGACTATAGGGGCTGGGGTATGGCTACACTCCATGTCCAGGACATATGGTGGAAATATATGTACATATACTTATCCATATATATATATATATATATGATTACACATGTGTAGTACTTCCAATTACCACTGTCATGGCAACCACCAACTATGAATCCCTATATCATGTGGGTGTGGTCCCTTTACATTTTCTGTGTGATGGACATCCTTCCTGTGTGTGGGCATCAGTGTTACAGACAGCAGGTAGCAATACCACTTACAGGAGAACCTGCACACTCAGGGCAGCCACATATTTGTAGGAGGATCAGGAACTACAGACAGACTGTTAGTAGAGTTGTGATATGCTGTGTATAGTACTGGTGTTACAGGGTGTGTGTGTGTGTGTGTGTGTGTGTGTGTGTGTGTGTGTGTGTGTGTGTGTGTGTGTGTGTGTGTGTGTGTGTGTGTGTGTACATACTAGTTTACCTTAGAATGCAGTCTGTCTGCATAGCTCACTACTGTGGACCTATCCTCTTGCTGGACAGAGGTATGCCTATCATGTGTTGTCCGTCCACCACAGAGGTCCTGTGTCAGATATTACACTGGCAGAGTGTGTATGTTGCTTGCTATCAGTACATGGCTGCATCCATTTCTGTTTCTAACCTCAATTCTCTGACTAAGGGTACGTTGCAGACTATCATGTAACATCAGCACCTTGCTTACTGTATGGCCACACTGTTCCACATATGTGCCTGTGTTCCAGCCTCTATCCTCTATCTACATACCATGCTTTGCATGTATGTCATGCTGTTGGGGGTTGTTCTGTAGTGGACTGTGGGTATATCACACTGCCATTGCTGCCATTAGTCCACTGCTGTTGTATCCCCCACACATACAGTGGGGCTGGGGCCATATATGTGTGGGCATCACCTACACAATACATGTGTGCCCTTATGCATTCCAGAGGTCAGTGTATGTAACAGTGGTATATGGGCCTGTATTATTGAGTCTAGGTGGGAGCACCATAAGTTCATAGATTAGTACTAAGCTAACAGGCCTTGCAAGCCATTTTAAGCCTAGCCAATTATGCCTTGTCAGACTTCAACCCTGGACCTTGTGTTTATAAGGCAAACACCTTAACCATTAAGCCACCCTCCCAACCCTACATGACCTGGGCTGTTACAAAATGTGGGGGTATCAGGTGTGAGCTGCTGCAAGGTATCTGAAAGCACAGTACCATATACTTCACCTATATTTACATTACTTACATGAATTGGGGTAATGCAAGCCTACTGCCTCCTGCCATACAGACTATTCTGTTTGTCAGTGTGCTCATGATGGTGTCAGTTATGCCTTGTTATGTACCAGTTACAACGCATGTGATCACATAACGTCTTTACCACCTATTGAGTTTGTACAGAGTGTAGATAGAGGCCGCTGAACTACATACCTGCAGTACATACTGTTGATTGTTTGGTATCCTGTGGCCCAGTCTGTCTTCACTAATGTACAGTTTGAAGGGTGTGGCCTAGACAGCAATAGCTGTGAACCTTTCCAGACTAGTGTATTAGTGTAACTGTTTCACAGTTGCAGTACTCTGTTTATATGGTTGTCAGTGTCTGAACAGCTATATGACATGGCATATAGAACTGTAATAGTACACAATTAAAAGTTTCCAATTTCTGCAAACCTGTGTGTGGCATCTTTCCTATTACCTTTCTATGGGTATATGTTGCAGGCAACGATTGACATTTGTATGGATGGCCCATACAATGTCCAGTTGTTCAGGTGTTCACTGTAGGCATAGTGGCTGTTCCATATTGTGTGCATCTTCTACATATGTATCATACTGTACATATATCTGCATGTGTATGTGTAGTCACATGTATATATATATATATATATATATATATATATAATATATATGTATATCTGCAGCTGCATATCTGTGTCTGTGTATCTATATCCTGGGGATGTTGATGACTTCCACATATTACATGTCCTATGGGAGGCAGACTGTACTTGGTAGTGTATTGCAGGGTGCATGTGTTTGGCTGTGGGGGGGGATGCCTAGTCATACGAGACGTATAGTGTGTGAGGCCTCTCAACCCCATTTACGGTGCATGTGGACATATGTGTATTTGTTAATCTGCCATTGCTATCTACAGATGTATGGCCATATATACCTATATAGATATATATATATCTGCTAACATATATATAACTATGTCCATATATACCTACATAGATATATATCTGCGTACACGTATGTAACATGCCGTGTATATGTAGACATATAGCTGTAGACACATATATGTGTCAATTTAGGCATATGCATGTATATATGTGCATATATATATTGATATATATGTATATAGTCTTAGAAATATATATATATATATATATATATATATATATATATATATATATATATACATACACATGTATACATATGTTGTATCTGTTTAGATATTAATATCATTACACACACAATCATCTAGGTGTTGGTATACACTATCTGTACTGTTGCATGACAGGACTGGATAATATGTTTCTGAAAACATTGAATTTCTTTGTATCTGTCATGGCTTAGTGGTAAATCACTTTGTGTATAAACTGTAGGGTCCTGGGTTTGATCCTTGCAGAGGCAGTTTATTCTGTTGCTCGGCAGAACACTGGCCATTGGATACAGAGTGATTAAGGCACTTTAAAGCAGTTGTATGATGGTTTGCACGGAGCTAAGCAATGCTCACTGCAGGTTACAGTTTCTCATACTCTGTTAGTTTTTAAATTGCTTAACCTGTGTAGGCATAGCTTACCCCCATGCAAACAAGCTTAACCTGCTTACTGCTGCTTAAAAGTGCCTACTCCCGCTTACCTCCATGCTAATTTCTTTAAAAGAAAAGAAAAAAGGGTTGATAGGAAAGTGGGGAAAAAGGGGCACAAAGATGGTAAGACAGTAAGGGAAATAGCTAGGCATGTGCAGGAAGGGTGTAGGAAAGGTCCATAGCTGCCCATTTCTTCTACAGCAACAACTGTGCAAAATGGACAGCTATGTATGAGGCGAGATTTTTTTGTGGGAACAGATTTCCCTTTTTTTAGGTGAGAGTGGGATGTTGGAGAGGAGTAGTAGGTATATCTGGGGAGGTAGGTTGGGTAGGTTAACAGACAAGACAAACACGACGCATACATGGGCAGTATATGACACATGTTGGGGGTAAACACCTTGAAAAGGGAGAGGTGTTTGGAAGTCACAAGCCCATGAACCCCCAAATGGCAACAGTGGGACTGAGGTCCCCACCCATGGGCAGTCACCACTGCACCTGCATGGCCCCAAAGGTGGCTGTGCTGGGGTCTGGGTAGGAGGGGCAGGCTCACCCTTTAATTGAACCACTCAGCCCTCAAGCTGGCATAGCCAGTCTAGAAACTCCAGATCAAGCTCCCTATGCACCATGGCCCAGACATGTTGATGGGTGACAGGTTCCCCTCCACACCCTCTCCCAGGGGGGGGCGAGCCCTATCCCCTGCAGTGGATCCACCCAAAGGTGGTTTAAGGCCCATGGAGGAGGAGGTCCCAGGCTGGGCCCCAGATGTGCTGGTGCCTGGTGCCATGGTCAGCTGAGGTAGGACAGGTGGGTCCTCTGGGACCGGCCTTCCCATACGAGCTATGTTGTAGCAGGTTTATGACAGATATGGGTTAGTAACAGTCAACAGCATTCAGGATTAGTTATAACAGCATGCATAGGTATTCCCATTAACTCAAAAACCAGATTTAACACAGTTGCAGAGCAAGCAGAACACATGCATATATGGACCAACAGTGGCCATTACAAGAGCATGCAGCTTTCATTGATGGCAACAGGCCACCAATATGGGTGTATTTTAACATGGCACATGCATAGAAACAAATATGAATATTTATAAACCATTAGGACATATGTCCCAACAAAAGTTTGGAGTGTACACATACCAGTTGAGGAGTGTCATTGGGTTATTTTGCACATATGGTAGGGGTGAGAGAGAGAGTTCAGTTAACAACTAATATATCCTTGTAGTTGTCATAACATTCTTAGTCACTGCAGTGATCTTTCCCTTACATGTATTATTACACTACCCAATGGCCTTATATTGTACACTGGTATGTTTATAGATTATTATATACGTGACCTGTGTCTTACATACAGGTATGACAAGATGCAGGTGTTAATGCAACATATGTTGAGAAATGCTCTCATACACTTTGGGTGAGGTGCTAGAATGACAGGTTTGTTTGCATACACATTCTATGACTATGTACATGTTTGACCATCAGTTATATGTCATTAATGGCTGCCTACATGTCTGGGATCATCACACTGATTTTTTAGGGGAACAGGGTACCAGGCTGGTGATATGGGCCATTTATCTGGACATGCTGGACAGACTGGAACAGTTGTGGGGTATGAATATGCATACAACTTTCTATCTGAACATTCTAGCAAATTCTGTACAGTTGTTGGGTGTAATTTTGCATACAGTTTTCTATCTGAACATTGTAATAAAATCTGTACAGTTGTGGGGTATGATTATGCATACAACTTACTAGCACTCCCGGGATTCAATCCCCTGCTGTGTGTGACAACAAAATTACAGTGATCCTCTTGGTGAGGTACTTCTGTGGTCTTTCCAGTTGTTCCAGGTGTCTTGTAAGTTACATCCCAAATGGTGCATTGTACTCTATGATGGGTCTGATGAGTGATGCATAGAGGGGTCCAATGACCTTTTTCAATCTGGATGCAAACCCTTTTGTGATTAGGTGGGCCACAACAGAAGGATTTTCTAACCACTTTGGCAATGTGATTATCAAAGGAGAGGTTAATTTCTACTTGGGATCCCAGATCCCTTATTACGTCTTCCGTATTTAGGGGGCTACCACCTATGTGGTAGTGTGTGGGTACTTTGTTTTTTCTAAAGGGGATGACTATGCACTTTTTGGCATTTAGCTTGAGGCCATGGTTTTGACATCAGGTATCTGTCTCAGTGAGACCCTTTTGGAGGATGTCTGTGTCAGCCAGAGAGTCAATTATAGCCCCTAGTTTGCAGTCATCTGTGAACTTAGTCAGCCATTGTCCTCCTGTGCTTGCCTGTACCTCTGAGATGTATATGCCGAACAGGAGGGGTCTGGTCCTAGAACTGAGCCCTGGGGAATGCCACTTGTAACCGGTTTAGAGTCAGACCTAGCTCCTGCAACTCTTACCATGTGGGTACTGTCCATGAGCCAGTTGGCAACCCATCATGTGACATAGGGGTTTATGTTCAGGCTGGTGAGCTTGTCTATAATACCTGAGTGGGGAATGGTGTCAAAGGCCTTTGCAAGGTCTAGGTAGGCTGTTTGGACCCCCTTTCCCTCATCTATAGCCTTGGTTACTGTCTCAAAGAAGTCCACCAGGTTTAGGAGGCATGATCTGCCCTTAACAAAGCTGAACTGGGTAGGGTCCAGTGTTTGGAGGTTTCCAATGTCTCTGTTAATGTCTCTGTTAATGAGATCCATGATGATGCGCTCCATAGGGTCTGTTGTGGCTCCACCTTTGTGGAGCGGAATAACCGTTGCTGTGCACCACTCTGTGGGCATGTAGCCTGTGGAGAGGCTGAGTTTAAACAGTGTGTTTAGGTGAGGTGTTAGTTCATCTTTGAGCTCATGTAGGACGCAGCCTGGGACACTGTCCGGTCCCATTGATGCTGTGTTTTTGGCTTTGGAAAGGGCTGTTTTAACCTGAGTGTCTGTGATTTCAGGGGTACTACATTCTTCTGGTATAGTTATGGGCCCGTTTGGGGTGAGAGGGGGGTGAAGTTTGCACTGAACCTGTCTGCCAGGATGTTGGCTATATCGGTCGGTTCAGTGTATTTTGTGCCATTCTCCACTAACTCCGAGCAGATCTGAGAATTTCCACTTAGATTCTTGACATAGCTAAATAATGCCTTGTGGTTATCTTTGGAGTCCATGGCAATTTTTCTTTCAAAGCTAGCCTTGGATGACTTTATGAGGGGAACGTAGTTTCTTGCTGATACTGATCAGGGATGTCTTCCCTTCTTGGGATTTTACTCTTTTCTGTACTAGTTACCTCCTTCTATTGTATAGCTTGTTTATGGCAGGGGTCCACTAGACTGGTTTCCTTTTCTTGGAGGAGTGAGTCTTGGTTTTGTTTGGGATAGCACAATCCATGCATTCTTGTAGGTGCTCGTAGAGTGCATTAGTAAATGATTTTGCAGCTTGGACAGCGTTATCCTTTAGCATGGGGGCTTTGAAACTTCCCACCTCGGTGTTAAGTAATGTGAAGTTTGCTTTTGAAAAGTTTTTCATGGTGGTTTCTTTGACCGGGGGTGGTGGCGGAATGTGGATATCGAGAGTGATTAGTTTATGGTCAGATCTAACCAGCAAGGGGTTGACCTCTGGTGTGGAACACCGGTCACCCATGTTGGTGATGACCAAGTCCAATATGTTGTCACCTCTGGTGGGGGTGTTGACCAGTTGATCCAGGGCATTTGAGTTTATAAATTCTAGGAAATGTTGGTCAAGGGAGTTTGTACTTGAGTAGTTCTCCCAGTTAATGTTTGGGTAATTGAAATCAACCAATATCAGGGTGTTTGGTAGGACCTTTATTTTTCCCAGTGTTTCCAGGAATGCGGAGTGGGGATCCTGGGACATGGTGGGTGATCTGTAGCAAGCTATAATTTGAATAGCAGTTTTGCCCATTGTTAGTTGCACGTGGATAATCTCTGAAGCATCGTGCTGTGCCACTAACCTGGAGGTGTGGGTATCTTTGATGAATATGGATACTCCCTCCCCTTTCGTATTTCGGTCCGGGTTTTGTGGCCGAAATGTATGATATGAGTTGTAGCCTGGTAGTGCTGGGGTGCTCTCTGGAGCCTTAAACCAGGTTTCTGTTACTGCACATATATCGATTTTCTCCATACTGAGGAGTGCCTCGAGTGTGTACATTTTGAGGTTTAGACTTCTGGCATTGAGTAGCATTACCCTCAGTTTTTTGTTACCTGTGCTATTTACGGCAGTGGGTTTGTCTTTTGAGCCTTGCCTAAAAAAGGTATGGGGTGGCAAGAGCCTTAGCCAGTATTCAAAAGCCTAAGGGTGACAGGTGCAAGCCGTCTCTAGCAAAGCAGCGTGGCTTGTCGAGCATGTCATCCCAGGCTGACAGACACTGGATTCCCTTTGAATGACACCAGAAGCTTAGCCAATTGCTGAAATTGATAATTTTTTATCTATACCGTGGCATCATTCTTGGTGAGGGCAGGATGCTACTCAGGGTCAGGGTCATACCAGCCTGGGCTACGTGATCAGAGAGCTCCTCCATGTCTCTTTTCATGTAGTCCAGGGAGGTATGGCTCAGGTCATTCACACCAACATAGACAATGACAGAGTCATATTTGTACTTGTTCTGGAATGACCTGAGTGCTTGTGTTATGTGGCGGATCCTGGCACCCGACAGGAAGCTAACAGTAACCTTCTACTTGTTCAGCCTAGTGAGTGGGATGTCAGTGTGCCTGACTATAGAGTCACCTATTACTAGTATGTTGGGTATGTTATTTTGCCTTAAGGGCTGTGATTGTGTGGAACACTGGTTTTGTGAAGTATGTGTTTCATGGTTTGTGTTGGGGGTGGAGGTTGCTTGGATGTCTGCTTTGGAGGTCTCTGTTGCTTCTGCAAATTTTTATTTAGAGCCTCCGAGTATGTTTTCATGTATTTATGTGTGTTTTTTGCCGATGCTGGTTTCATAGGTCTATGTGAAACTGGTGGTGTGAAGCAAGTAATTCCCTTCTCCTCTTGACTGCCTGTTCCAGTATTGGGTTGAGAGAGCTTAGCCTCCAGTTTGGCTGTATAATTGCATCTCTCGCATATATTTAGTGGTGGTGGAAGGAGGAGAGGGTTGCCTGTGTACATGAGGCAATTGTAACATTGCCTCAAAATGCCCAGATTCACCAGTTGAACCAGAGAGTACACCTGAAACTGCCCTTTGGACATGCCTGGATAGGTACAGTGAAGTGTTTTACTGATTGGCTGGTAAGGTCGAATAGAGAGCCTTGTACTTCTCTACAGTATAGGGGGGGTCTAGTGCTAAGGTTTATTAGTGCTTGCTATGAGTTTTGAGCAAGTGCCAGTATGAAAAGTGAATGGTTTGAGTGCTTAAGTTGAAAGTTTGTCTAGTTCCAAGGGAAAAATTGAAGAGTAGACTTTGTGGAGCCAAGAATAGTTATACCCTAGCTAACCGGCGCTGCCCGGCATGCAAAACCTTGCAAATGCAGATTTTATAACATGGAAATGAAAGAGATAGAAATTAGCCCAAAATGGCCAATAAACTACTAATTTCTAGGCTGAAAGCACTCCTCCAGGGACAGATAGGCTGCTCAAAGCTCCCCCTCTCACAGTGAACAGAGAAACTTCCTTCTATCCAAGTAAGGTATGGGCAAACACAGAAACTTGTAACACAGCCCTGAATTCAGCACTAACCTGAAAACTGGACTATACTAGCTTAGAAAGGTGGAAAACAAGTAAATTTTTTTTGTTTTTTTCAGAAAATAAAGCAGATACAATAAAAAAAGCACTTTAAATGCACAGAAATGGCTATCACACTTGAGTGTGTAGCCTACAACAGTTAAAACAGGTAATTTAGACACTTGGCCCTATATACAACTTTTCAGTATTACATTGACCACCTGCTGAAGATTTCACTATATTTTTAAGATAGGTGCACTCAAATGAGTCGCAATCCATCAAGTACTCACAGAAAATGCATTTAGGCGGCCCACAGATTTCAATACTCATGTCATCCTGGCGTTCCTAAATTTTCTTTTCTACATAGCTACATATGCTTCTACTCTTCTTATATACAAAAGTAGGGTGTTTTCCTAAAACCCCTACTAGCTGCTGATTGTCAGTGAGGATGGCCCGGTTCTCCTTAATAATGGTTTTAATTATATTGAAATTACAGGTGTAAGTTAGAATGCACCTGTCCTTACTTTTCTCTTTTTTGGGTTAGGGTGGTCTCGTTGCATAATTTTACCAAAAGGTTTGTTAGTTTTAGAATCTGTAACTGTATAAGTTACTAATTAATGTTAAGGAAGAGTAATTAGTAACCTATACAGGAAACCAACAAGAGTGAACCCCTTACTTCACAGAGACAGCATGCATCCATTAAAAACTAAACACAATGTAAACAAATCACAAGGTTACAGATTGGCACACATTACCACAGATTTGGCCCCTTTTCTCAAAAATATGAATTATCTTAAAAATGATTTCTTAACCAGAGGATATGAATCAAACATGTTACATATGATCTTTGACCCCATTAAACATTCTAAAACTAACAATGGACCTCTATGGAATAGGCCTTTTGGTAGAATTATGCAGCGAGGCCATCCTACCCCAATACAAGAGAAAAGTAAAGACAGTTGTATTCTAACTTACACCAGGTTCAGTACAATTAAAGGCATTATTAAGGAGAACTGGGCTTCTCCAGTTCGATCCTCGGCTGGGGAGCCTTCTGTGTGGAGTCTGCATGTCCTCACTCTGGTTGCATGGGTTTCCTCCAGGTGCTCCGGTTTCCTCCCACATCCCAAAGACATGCTGTAGGTGGATTGGGCACTCTAAATTGGCCCTAGGCATGAGTGTGTGCATGCGTGTGCCTTCTGTGGAAGGTTGGGTGCTGGGCTGGCAACTCGACACCGTAAAACTCCACTGCCAATCATGAGCGGACAGGTGATCTGCTGTGGTGACCCCTAACCGGAAAAAGCCAGAAGAAGAAGAAGATTAAGGAGAACTGGGCCATCCTCACTGCCAATTGCCAATCAGCAGCTTTTTGGGTTTTAGGAGAGCACCCTACTTTTGTATATAAAAAGAGCAGAAGCGTACAAGCTATACGGAAAAGAAAATTAAGGAATGAAAGGATAACATGAGCATTAAAATGTGTGGACCACCTACCTGTACGTTCTTTGAGTACTTGATGGAGTGCGACTCATTTGAGTGCCCATCTTAAAAAGATGGTGAAATCTTCAGTAGGCGGTAACTGTAATACTGAAAAAGTTGTATATAGGGCCAAGTGAAATGACTGCCCTGCATTTTATGTGGGTAAGACTATGAATGAACTGAAAAGGAGGAGTTCAGGTCATCTTTCTGACATAAGATGTAAATGCCAGAGGGATGCCTTATCCAAACACTTATTAGAACCCCCTAGACATTCTGTTTTTAAAATGCATCATACTAGACTGTGTTATTATGAATGAGCTTGAGGGAGCGGCAATGGCATTTTGGAGGGAAAAGAAATTATGCTGGCAGCTGAAATTAAATGCATTCAGAAAATTAGGACTTTATTACTATTGCTCTGTTAAGAGTATGTTGAATTTATGTAAGCTGCCACACAATCTGTAACATTTTTTTTAGGGAATTTGTGAGGAAATATGTTTATGTAATAAAGGTAGCAAACATACTAAAAATAATGAAAATGATATGCAGAATGTGTATATATATATATATATATATATATATATATATATATATATATATATATATATATATAGATGTTTAGTTACTTTAACCTCAATTCTGATTTGATTAGATTTAGTACCCTCTTGCATCACACCAGAGA
This sequence comes from Protopterus annectens, assembly GCF_019279795.1. Taxonomy (NCBI): domain Eukaryota; kingdom Metazoa; phylum Chordata; order Ceratodontiformes; family Protopteridae; genus Protopterus; species Protopterus annectens. Next base: position 1,684,623,038 of record NC_056729.1, read on the forward strand.
TTTAAATGGTAGATTCGAAACACACATTTTTCATGCCACTATTACCATAAAGTTTTGGTATAATTCCCCCATTTAGCATACTGGTGCACACTCATGCACACACCTGCATACTTGTATACATTACTAGTTTACTTCCTCCACCATTTTTTGTATTTTTGTGTTTTTTCTACTGGTTTTCATTGTGAAACATTTTTTTTTTTTGGGGGGGGGGGCTGTAAACATGAAAACTTTCATGACAGCTGTTTTTTTTTCTCAACTGCAAAGCATTGACATTTTTTTCTGAACTGTAAGTAGTAGTTTTATGCAAATGAATACATATGGATGGATGCTTATTAGAAAGTATTACACAAATATATATTTATATTTAGTGTTCTAATTACATGGTTGGATAGCTTTGTGTGTTTTTTCTTGCATCTGTCTAGTTAGCTCTTTTCACTTATCTATGTATATTATTTTATTTCTTGTCACAGACCAGATGAAGGCTTTAGTGCATTAGTTAGCCAAAAACAATTTTACTTAAAAGTCAGTCTATTTATATGTATGTTATGCTTTTCTTAATACCTAATTTTGGAATGTGGGTTGCAAATAGATCGGTAGTGTTTTCCTCAACTAAGATTTAGTTTGATCTAATCAGTAGTAGTGTCTTGGGGTGGGTACTTGCTGTTCTTAAATGAACTTTTACAACCCTCTTTATATTGTTTGCGTGGAAGAGGCTGGTTTAAAGTTTAACAATACATTTATTTTCCACACCTGCGCCTAAGTGTACAAAAGCTGAAATGTTTAACATTGTAAAGTATTTCTGATTTTTTGTTACTGATGATCACTTGTCTGTGATGAATAAAGGCTTGTTACTTTAGAACACTACATGGGTTTCATGATTTTTGGAAATTTTTGTGACTGAGCTCATCAACAAAGTTTTCATACTACTAGTTTTTCTGTTTTTTTTTATTTTTTTCCTAACAACTCGTATTGGTGAGGTTGGAACTACACAGATTCCAGTGGTGCTTGTTCAGTTTTTTATGCCTTGTACAGATGCAAACATCTGGAAACATGACTTATTTTCATTATACTGTTAAAGTTTACTGTGCTGCTTATCTTATTATGGCACCCAGGATTGTTACTGCTCACAGAGAGCATCTGATTTGGGTGGTTAGGTTAGCTGCAAATTATACCATGTAAGAACCCTTCCCTCATCCGGTTCCAAACAGTCTCATCTCCTATTCCTTTCAAGTACACATGAGGACATGCAACTATGGATGGGCACTTTCTGCAATCTCTGCATCCAGATTGCTGGACATAGGTATCCTGAGGCAATGTGACAACCACTTAATTCTCAAAAAGACAAACACAATATATGAGAGATGCAGTTACACATTGACATTGAAGGCTAGACTCTCACATACAGACACAAAAAGCAACAAACAGGTTGTCAGTGACTCACACACATCAATCACCACACCTACACACATATAGATCCACACATGTTTAGGTGCTCACATATAACTAACCCAAATCTCAAAGGCCTCTCAGGTGCAGTCCTTAGAAACTCTGTATGTACACAAACAGGACAATTCCCATCAAAACACATAAACCACATCTCATTGTGCCTCAACTGCCAAGCCCATAAGGTGAAACACTCCACAGCCCAGTATTCTGATCATAGGAGACTCCATTGTGAGACAAACTGATGTTCCTCTTACCAGGTTGGATAAGGGGAAGGTTATAGTTATTTGCCTGTCAGAGGACAGGATTCACCAGATCATGCAAGCACTCAGGTCACTTACCCCTAAGTACCAGTATGACTCAGTCATAGTCCATGTAGGTGTGAATGACCTGAGACATACCTCCTTGGACTATATGAAGAGAGACATGATTGAGATCTCAGAATATGTGTCACAGGAAAGTATGAGCCTAGCATTCAGCAACATTCTACCCTCTCCAAGGATGATGCCACAATGCCAGCAGAAAATGATCGAGTTTAACAACTGGTTTGCTGCTGGAGTCATTCCAAAGAGGTCCAATATTCGTCAGCCTGGGAGGACATGGTTGATAGGCCACGCAGCTTTGCCAGGGATGGTCTTCACCTGTCACCTCTAGGCTTTCGGATATTGGGCAAAGCATTACCCACACCTACAGTGCATTTTTTAGGTATTGCTAAGCAGACAAACCTTCCAACATAACAAAATCTACTCAGGACAAGATGAAGGTGTTACTGCTGAATGCTAGGAGCCTCGACAAGAAAATGAACTCCCTGGAAGCTTTCCTTACCCTGGAGAATGCTGATGTTTGTGTAGTTACTGAAACATGGTTCAAAGCCACAGAAGGCACTCTGGCAGTGCAAGGCTATAATGCCTTTCATAAATTTCAACCATCTGCTGAACATGAAGGAGCAAAAGGCGGAGGTGTATATATCTACATATAGGATAAGCACACCTCAAACTGGTCAAACAATATGACATGCTTGATGTGATGATATGGGCAAGTACCCTCATAGCCAGCAGGAGTTTTGTAAAGAATGATATGTCCTTTAGAAATCAAACTGATTTAAACAAGATGCTTGTGTTACAAATGTATTAGAAGTGTATGTCATTTGCATATCAAACTGATTTGTACAGATGCTTGTGCTGAAAATGTATTTGTGAGGTTTGCTTGTGTTAAAATGTATCAAAAGTGCACCCTGCTGAAATGGAAAGAAATATACATGTCATATTGCAACTGAATTAAATGTATATGTTTTAACAGAGGACTCTGGAACAGCAAAGATTAACTTTAAGAAAAATAAGTGAAATGTAAATAAGCTATTAAACCATTAAAATGTCACCCCACAGTGTTGAATAGGACTGGAGACACTGGGTCTGGGAAAGAGCATTTGTTCATTAGCTCAGAGAAAAGAAGGGCGGCCCCAGGCACTGCCATAAACATTTGGATGTCTATTGTGGCCATCTGTGCTAAATACCTGTCTCAGCTTCAAAGGGGAATACTGTGAGAACCTAGAATCAGGTAACCAGATGAGGTCATTCTGTCAGCCCACTTGGAAATTATATTTTAGATATTAAAGAGAGATATCTCAGAGTATTGAGTATACTGTTTGGGAAGCCTGACTACAAAGACCCTCATCCATAGCATCTTGCCTTGCGGTACTAAGTAACTTAACTAGTGAACAGTAATTCTCTTATATTCAGTCAGGAATATAATGAAGCTTAGTTCAGAGAGTGTGTGTCGTTATTTGTATGAGTTTGTACATCAATGTTAATTTCAATATTTTCTGTGATTTTTAACTCTGTGGTTTACTGTAAATACATATTCAGCATTTTTCATGTTCTTTTATTATTTATTATTAAATATATTTAAACTTTTGTTGTGGCTGGTCCTTTTGGAAAGTATTTAACCTTTGAGAGTGCTTATATTTATCTGGTGAAATTGTGTGAGCCACTCCAGAAGGCCTAGCCATCTTGGTGAACTATTACCATTTATATTAGTATTAATAGTGCACAGTATAAATGGACACCCTTTGTTAAGGGCCTTAGAGTAGCTGATTAGGGATTATCTGGTGGCTGAGCAGAAGGGGGCATAGCTGGTAAACCTGTGCCAGCCTTTCCCAGGTGTGTGTGTGTGTGCACCCGCACATCTGTGTGTGTGTGTGTGTGTGTGTGTATGTGTGTGTGTGTGTGTGTGTGTGTGTGTGTGTGTGTGTGTGTGTGTGTGTGTGTGTGTGTGTGTAAGTCAAATCTCTGTGTTTGTGTGTATCAGCTACTTGGACCAGGGACACAAAGCACTGGGTTTACAGTGAGGATGCTAGAGGACTTGGCTTGGACACTCAGCTGAGGACCTAAACCTACAGCTGTACCAGTGGGAAGTCATACTGGGGACCTGGAGGGAGACAGATATAGAGACATCCAGACCCTGGGCTGAGTGTGTTCCCTGTGTACCCATAAGGGAAATTGTACTTGATGTAGAGAGGTCTACATCTGGAAATACTGAGTGTATCCATGCGTATTCCAAATGCATGTCCCTCTCCAGTGTCAGTGATCAGAATTCAGACTCCTTGATTATTGGCCCAGCATGGAGCCAACACATACCGGTGACCATCACATATTGGTAGCAGTGGTGGGCATCACACTTAAGCTACTCCATATCCAATTAACCATGGGAAAAATCCATTACCATATTCTTGCTTGGTACAGGTCCCCCCATGAACCATTAAACCCCTACATCAGAGCTAAAACCATTCACTATCCAGCCCAAAACCATACTCATGGGTGATTTTAACTACCCCTCCATTAACTGGGTGGCATACACAACCACTAACATGCAGGCCCAAAGATTTCTTGACTTTGTAAATTCAAATGCCCTAGATCAGCTAGTCTGCACTCCCACTAGGGGAACAAATGTCCTGGATCTGGTACTCACAAATATAGGAGAGTGTTGCACCCTGCCCCCATATAACCCCCCCCCCGTGTTATGTCCTCACTGGTAAGATCAGATCATAAAGTGGTCTCCCTTGAAATAAAGGTAAAACTAGTCCCCCCACGTAACCCCAAAAACTCTAAGAACTTAGATAAACTAAATTACCCCTATTAAGGATGGCTCCACAAAATCCAGAAAACACAGAAACCTATGCAGAGGCATACACAAAAGCCCTGTATGACCATATAAACAACTGCATAGAAACAGCAGTACTAGACTAAAATAAACCAGGGTCAAACTGCAAAAACAAGCCACCCTGCTGGACCCATGGTATTAAGCTCTACAACAAAAGAAAGTAAAAACTATCAACAAGTAAGAGGAAATCTGCACAACAGAGGAGTAAGTCCCTCATTAGTCTAAACAAGTAAGTCAGGGAACTAGTCAAATCTCTGAGAACAGACTTTTTCTTTTTGTCAACAAACATCTTTACTAAATTTTCACATATGACATAAGCAATCTTACAGTTATATAAATGAAAAACAACAACATGACACCTCTTTAGTTGCAAACAGTATACGTCACAGACACCATTGAAATGACTGTAGTTGCAAACATTATACATCACTTATAATCTATCCAGTAATTGACAGTTAAGCATTATATGGCTCATTTAAACCCTGCCTCTTAAACCAAATTCCTGCTCTGCATATATTGCTTCCAAAATTCCCATTTTGTCCTGTGTAGTTTGCTCCCTCAATTTTCTAAAGATCCAAATTCAGGTTGTTTTATCTCTGTTACTATATTCACTAGTTCTAGTAAAGTTGGTCTAAACTTAGGTCTACATTTTCTAGTAAATGCTTTTTTGGCAGCCACCATAATTAGACTCAGCAAGGCTTGACCATTTCTAGGCAATTCTGATTCTGTTTCATAACACAAAAAAATCATCTCCCCAGTCAGTCCAATCTGCTCACCCAGCATCTCCAACAGAGCAGTCCGCAGGGAATGTCTAAAGTCTGCAAGCTCATCACACTCCCAACAAATACGTTCCCAGCCACCGCATTCTTGTCCATCACACCTCCATTTGCTATCCACCTGAGGAAAAATTCTTTGGAGTCTACTTGGAGTATAAAAATACCTATGTAAACACTTCCAGGTAAAGATCCTAAATCTTCTAGACTTAGTTGCATATTTGGGAGATATACATATATATATCCCCCCATTGTCTCTTTGTGAATTGCTTATGCACTCTATCTTCCCAATCATTTCTGAGCTCCTCTGATTGATTCTTATAATTATCATGCAACATTTTATATGCTTTACTAATTATTCCTTTTTTAACAACAGCTTCTATTCTAGATTCTGTTAAAAACTCTACCAGTGCTGGTCTTTCATTCAGAAGTCCTGTATTTCTTTCTCTTTGCCTATACTCTGATATCATTCCTTGACAGGGAAGGCAATCTCTAACCTGCAGTCCAAATAAATTCTTGGCCTCTTCCTATTATATTACCTTTCCCTTTCTAGTTATTTGCTTCCAGTACCTTGGTTCCTTTACTAGTTTTCTCCAATAAATTCCAGCACTTCTTACCTATTATCTCTATCCCTAATTGCAGTCATCCCTATTGACAGAATCTCTTTTCTCCATTCTCATGATGGTTTACTTCTTAAAATACTCCCTGCTATTTTATGAATATAATACACTATATGATTTTTGTTGTTCTCTTTAAGAGTTTGCATCCAAAATCCCAATATCTCCTTATTTCTTGAGCTTCCTCCCTGTGTCATCATCATCATCCCTTTCCACTTTGAATTATAGTTTTCTGCTTGTGCTATGTATAAGAGCCTTAACTGTGTTGCTCTAAAATATCCCCTCAAATTGGGTAATCCTAGTCTGCCTTGTTCTATTGGAAGAATCAGCTTATCCCACTTGACCCTTGTTGTCTTCCCTTCCCTGATAAAATCATTAAATTCTTTTTTAATTGCTATCCACAGCTTCTACTATGGTTGATAAAAATATGCCTGACCTGTATATAAGACTAAAGGGACTAAAAACATTTTAATGGCTTGTATCTTAGTATCCACATCCATATAACAAAGCTTCCAGTTTCTCAATTTTTCTATTATCTTCTGCTTAGTCTCTTCCCAGTTATCCTTAACTGCCACAACAATGTAATTTCTAATCCATACTCCTAAATACTTCATTTTATCATGCCCCTATATATATATATATATATATATATATATATATATATATATATATATATATAAATATTGTTTGACCAATTCATGTGTGGGTATATAATTTATCGCTTTTGTCTTTATTTTAGCTTCATTAACTTTGTATCCTGAGAAGATCTGAAACTGTCTCAAAATGTTCCACAACACTGTAATGTCCCTTTCTGGTTTTGTCATGTATAAAATAATATAATCTTCAAATAGAGCCAGCTTTTCCTGACTACCATACCAATTATAGCCTTGAATTTCTGAGTCCTTTATTTTCTTTGCCAGTGGTTCTAAATATAATGCAAACAACAAAGAGGAAAGTGGGTAATCCTGCCTGGTTTCTCTATTCATATAGTGTTCTAATCAACCTTATATTGTGTCAGGGAAGGCAAATGCTTCCATTACCCTGCTCATGACCTCCCAGTCTACTCTCTCAAATGCCTACTCTGTATCAAGACCCACCAGTAAAAGAGGCATTTTTTACATTCTGCTTCCCTCTGGATCATCAGTGTTCTGTTAATATTGTCAAATGTTTTCTTCCCCTCCACAAAACCACACTGATCCATATCTATCAATGTTGGTCTCATTTTTGCCATTCTTTTAACCATTATAGACATCCGCACTTTATAATCATGGTTTAGTATTGAAATGGGCCTGTATGAAGCTGGATCCAATGGATATTTACCCTCTTTAGGTATTACCATCACCACCGCCTTCTTTAAGGATGCTGGTACTTCTCCTCCTCTTAAAATACTGTTAAACAAAATCTTCCAGATCTTTCTCAGTTTTTTCTCTTCCGAACTTCCATACTTCCACAGGATAACATCTATTCCTGGGGACTTTCCTGTAGATTGGTTATACATATCCATTTTTATCTCATCCCTTACTATCCTAACTGTTAGTAATTGAACCTCATGTACCACTAGCCTTGGCATATTTAATTTTTCCATAAATGTTTCCATTTGTACCTTTTCTTGATTTCCATATTTATCTGCTTTATACAAAGTTTCATAACATTTCCAAAATATTTCTAATACTTCTACAGGGTCTGTTGTTATCTTCCTTGTTATAGGCTCCCTAAGCTAAACAGCCCATTCCACTTTCTGTTGCCTGAGTTGTTGTGCTAAAAGCTTTTGTGCGCTAGAATTATTATCAAAAAACAGTTGCTCAACAGCAATCTTTCTAAACTCATGCATATTATCGAGGTAATCCCTTATTTTCTGTTTAGCATTCTGCAGTTGCTCCTTTCCTTATTCTGAGAGATTCTCCTTATTTTGCAATACCTTAACATTAGTCAGTCCCTCTAAATAATCCTTGGTAGTGTTTAACCATATCTCCCTTTATTTTATTTCCACCCTAGTTTTAAACTCCACTTTAATTTTATCCCTCTCCCTAGCTATGTTTTCAGTATAAAATTCAATCTTCTCTAGTAGCTCCTGAATTATTTCCAAAACCCATTCCTTGAATTCCTTTCTTTTCAGCTAACAGGTGGGAAAGCACCAGTCTCATTTTTATTTCATTACCTTGCATTTTTATTTTAGTTATTATTGGCACATGATCTGAAATAGTTATTGGGTGTGTTTGAAGACCTTCAATTAAATGCACATCTTCCTGCGAGATATAAAATTTATCTAGCCTAGCCCAGTTTTTGTATCTTGGTGAGTAATACATAAATTTACTCCAAACTCCTAATACTGAATTCAGATTTTCCATGCCAAACATTTTCATAAATTTCTTCAAAAATCTACCCTCCTTTGTTATATTTCCCTTTTTCTAGCCCCCCCGACACATCTTCACTGTTGCAAAACAAATTCCAGTCTCTACCTATAAGTAATATTCCTTGCTGAAAGCTGATTATTTCTCCCAGAGTTTTTCTTAATCTTCATTATAGCAGCTTAAGGGGGATATAAATGGGTGCCAGTGTAATCCTCCTTCCTAGCCAGTAGCCCCTCAGTACAATGTATCTTCCATTATTATATTTTGTTTTTCCCTCTTCTATCACTATTTGAGCTCCTCTTGCAATTAATAAGTACTCTTCTTTTCCTCTCCCCCAGATATTCCACTGAATAACCATCCTGAAAACCTTCCTTTATCAAATTCACGCTTTGTTTTTTCCAGGTGTGTCTCCTGTAGCATAGCTATTTGCACTCTACATTTTTTATATAGTTCACTACTCTTTCTTTTTTACATTTATCCGTAAGACCATTCAAATTGAAAGACATTACAGAAAGCATCATTTTTGTATATAATTATTATTACCACCTTTTATATATAACTGCCTTTTGTTAAATGTCTAGTTCCAACTTTTATGTTACATGTATATACTGTTCAGCAGGTTGGTCTTTTATATAGTTGTTTTTTGTCATATCCACTTGTGGCTATGCCACATCTTACATAACTTTTTGTTTTTTTGAAAGCCCTTAAACAAAACACACAATCCCCCTCAAGAAAACCCTCCTAAAACCTATTAACTTGATAATAATGCACATCTTCAAATACTGAAGTTTTTGCTTCCTAATAATAGGTTCTAAGCTGATAGCTACACAGACAGGCTAAAGTTAACACAAAGAAAGGTTAGTCGTGCTAAGGTGCAAGGTATAGCCTGTGCTATTAATAAGTCCTATTTGATGTTGTGTATCTTTATAGCTCTCCCAGTTGAGAAAACACTTGAATGCTTTCAGTAAACACTTTCTCCAAACCATTTCTCTTTATCAAATTGTCTTCTAGTGACATGCAATCCAGCCACAAAACTGGTAAGGGTACCTTGTTTATCAGGAAAAAAGCCTTACAATATTCAATATTCTTTTTCATTTACATACTTTGTAATAAACTTGTTACTGGATAATGCCTAGGGCTTTAACCCAGTCATTTTCCTATACAAGAATGGGAAAAAGCATATTGATTTTCCTTTTGTCATACTCTCTTAACCAGACCCTTCTGCTCTCACCTCATCTCCCCTTCCTCTTTTTTTCATTGGAGTGCCTACATTTCTTAAAACTGAACAAAGAAAAAGAGAGAAGGGTGAAAAAGAAAAAAAAACAAAAGTGCCTGTTTATATTAGTATCCCTGTTGCATAAAAAACTGAGAAAACTTTACTTTAAGTCTAGTTGGTTTTGTATTATCTTAAAACCTTTCACACCTGAGAAAACCCCTGATTGTTTTCAAAGAACATTATGTCCTAGCCAATTTCTCTGTCTTTTTTCTTTTCTTTTCCCTCAGCCAATCTCCTTCCACCAGACTGTTTCCAGTTTCTGTTTATCAGACTGTCTCCATGGAGACATGAAGACCAGCTGAAGAAATTCTTAGTATACATACATGCAATTGCTAGAAAAAAGCCTCATATTATTCAATATTCTTTTTCATTTACTTGCTCACTCTCTTAAATCTAAGGTTCTTAATCAGTGATTTCCTCATGCAAGAATGAAAAAAGCACATTAATTTGAACTTTGTCATGCCTTTTTAACCATTTTTTTATCATTGCATTGCCTATATTTCTCAAAACTATACAAGAAGAAAAAGAGAAGAGGGGATAAAAAGAACAATAACACCTGTTTATAATCCCTATTACACTTAAAAATAGCATGCAAAGAAAACCATGCACCACAAATACAGTACTATTACGAAAGGAAAGGGTTTTCTTTACTTACAGTTAGCGTTCCCCCCTCTCTTCCCCTCCCCAAAGCATTTTTCTGAACATTAATGCCATGACACAGGGCGTATACTTTAGATTCCCCCACACATCAAACAAATTTTGAAAAAGTCCAATATTTCCAGATTTTCTTGTTCTGTCATATTTCACAAATATAGTTATTGCATTGCAATCCCACATTAAGCTATTGATTTTATTACTGTTCTTCTCTATCACACAAATCATGTCTCTGCTTCATTTCCAACATACTCTCTATTCTTCTAGTCAACTGTCATGCTCCCTTTCTTCTCTCCAACATTTTCCATTGAAATACTGGAAAAGGTTTCACATGTACAGTCTCTCTGTTGTCTTTATTATGAGAGGAACAAGAAGCAGAATCGCCTTCTGTTTCACAGCTCAGTTTTTGTTGGACAAACTTTTGTATTTCTTCCTTAGCATGCACTTCATCAAAAAATTATTTTGTCCCTCCAGGGAAGAATACCTTGAAGACAGTTGGATACAACAGTTTGAATCTGACACATGCATCTCAACATTTTCTGAATAGTGGACTGAATTTACTTCTCTTTTGCCTGGTGTATGAGTAATCATTCTTCACAAACACTCTACTGTCTCCCACTTTCAGTATTTTATCCTTCTTCCACAGTTTTGTTAGAATCAGCTCCTTCTGCTGGTAGGATTGCATCCTTGCTATTCTAGGTTTAGGTTGCTTTCCTATAGCTAGATTTGGACCATACACACAATGTGCCCATTCAACTAGCAGTTCCTGCTGTGGAATACCAGTCCATTTGCTTATTTGAGCTTTCATAAAATTAATGCAGTCTGTTCCTTTCAGCTTCTCTGGTATAGCTGAATATCTCAAAATTGCCCTACTTTTTCTGTCCTCTAATTCTATTATTTTTTTTAAACATATCTTCTAAGCAGTCTTATATTCAGCCCAGCCTTTTCTTCATTTCGACCTCTGATTTTTGCAGCTTTATCATCTCATCTGAATATCTGTTTGAAGCTTCTTCCATTTGTTTCAGCCTTTTGTTGTTTGTGTTGATATACTCTACCAGTGTTTTGTTTATTTTAATCAGGTCTGTATGCAGTTGTCATATCTTCCTGTAGGTTATTGGAAGTGATGTCTGAAGGTTGCATTACTTTTTTCTGAACAGATGCAGAACTCTCCCTAGTCAGTGTTTCTTCCTCACTTTTTGTAGATGATTTTTTCCAGCTCTTCTGTGTTTCCTTATTCCTGGCATCCAGACAGTGTACTTACTAGGCAGTTAGTGAAATCTACCTATAAACACAAGTGCACTGGCCTTCCCTGCTGGGTTTCTGTTTTCACACTGGGAGAGCTAGAAACAAACTGTTACTCATTGTGCAGCCATCTTGGAACTCTCCAAGAATAGACTTTGAGGTAAAAATAGCCTCCATAGTTAAGGGTAACCATAAGGATATTTTCATTTATGTCCACAGTTTCAATGGCAACACCCAACAATGTGTAGAATTAGCCATAGATAGCATCACCTATACTCAGCCAGAAGACAGAGCAAATCTGCTGGCTGACAAATTCAGCTCAAATATTTCACCTTCCCATCACCTCCAGTTCTCTGCCAAGAAATACCCTCCACCACTCCACTGCCAATTATCATCAAATATCAGGTTGCCACTGTGCTTTCTGCAGCTAAAAATACAGATTCAATGGGGCCTGACAATATACCAGGTTGCCTGTTAAACAGCTTAAATCAAGACTCAGCAGGACCATTAGGATTTCTGTTTAACCCCAGCTTCCTGACTGGCTTTGTCCTGATAGAGTGAAGAACAACAGTCATCTCTCTGCATAAAGAAGGACCATCTACTGACCTGGGAAATTACAAACCCATAAGTTTGAATGGCCTTATATGTAAGGTCATGTGAAGAATAATCATGGACCTGATAAATAATGACATAGGAGACCTCAAGACACTGGACCCAACTCAATTTGGCTTTGTTAAAGGCAGATCATGCCTACTAAATTTGGGTGATTTTTTTTTGAGAAAGTCACTAAGGCCGTGGATGAGGGTAAAACAGTACATGCTGCCTACCTCGAACTGGAAAGGCATTTGACACAATTCCCCAGTCAGGTATTATAAATAAACTCACAAAACTGGGAATAAATCCCTATGTTACCATATGGATAGCCAATTGGCTCATGGACAGGACACGTGGTTAAAAGTGGGTGAATGCAAATCCAGCAAGAGGCCAGTTACTAGTGGTGTGCCACAGGGCTCAGTACTGAGACCACTCCTGTTTAGAATATACTTCTCTGAAGTCAAGGCAAATGTGTAAGTTCTCCGGATGAAAAAATTTGCCAACAACTGCAAGCTGGGAACAGTTGTGCAATCTTCCAATGATGTAGATATCCTTCAGGAGGGTCTAGATCAGACAAATGATTGGTGCCATAACCATGGCCTAAAACTAAATACATAAAATGCATTATCTTACCCTGGCCTAGTACCAACCTATGAAGCCTAGCACCAAGCTATGAACCTATGGCCCTCTTCAAAAGGAACCTTGATGATTGGATGGGAGAAAGGAAATTCACCCCAGGGATCAAGTCAGTTTCCCTGCTAGACAGGGGTCCAGGGAAGTAAATAGTGTGGGAAGAAATAGCCAGGGAATTGTTATGGCTAGGCTTGTATAGGCCCTAGGGCCGATAGCCTAGTACCAACCTATGAACCTATGAACTTTGGGAAGTCAAATACCCCTGCAAATTACAAAATCAATAGCACACCCCTTAGGTAGACTCAGAAGTGAGAGATCTAGGTACACAGATAGATAGCACCCTGAACTTTGATCACCATGTGTCCACAGTGGTGAGGAAATCCATTTATGTGGCACAACTTATAAGTAAAGATATGGCATCCAGATCCAAGGAAATTATAGTCCCAATGTACTCAGCCCTCATTAGACCAATAATCGAGTACAGTGCACCATTTGGCATGTACTCAACTAGGCACTTACAGTAGCTGGAGTGACCTCAGAAATTCTTCACAAAGAAAATACAGGGTGTAATCAACATGAACTGTGGGGGTAGACTAAAAGCCCTCTCCCTTTACTCTGTCTTCTACCGACTAATAAGGGGTGACCTATATCTGATATACAAGGCACTCACAAATCCAGCCTTGATGGAGCTGCTACACATCCGCAAGTCAAACAGCATCAGCGTCACCCAATCTAACATCTAAACTTCATCAGTGACCAAAGCAAAACATACTGGAGAGACATGTATGTGTCTCAGAGATTGCCTTTTCTTTGGAACTGGCTTCCTATTCACATTAAGCAGAGCTCTCCTCTGGCCTTCCTCAAATACAGTTTGGATTCATGGATGGGGAATCATAAACTCAGACATGGGGTATTGCCTATGTCTCTTATGGACAGGGGCAATCTGTAAGATACTCAATGCACAGGCACAGATCCACACTATCGTCTTACCACTAGACCATATATTGGGTAAAATTGGGTTATATTGGCTAAGCTTGTAAGGGTCTTTGAGTCCTCCAATGAACTTATAAACCTATAATATCCTGTTGCTGGTCCTCCATCTCTATGACTGGCAGATCACTGACGATGAAAACTCTGGCCATCTCTATTGTGACTGTGCCTGGCAGAATGTAGTCCGCAGGTGACTGCAAACTGGGAGCCATTATTGAATCGCCAAATGATGGTGTATATTCTACAAAAGGGCCTTACAGAAATAGATGTTTGGTGCCAGAGCCATGGGCTCAAGCTCAATACCAAGAAATGTATAGTTATCCCCTTTGGGAAAAAACATGTACCCATGAAATACCACATAGGTGGCAGTACACTAAACACTGAAAGTGTGATAAGAGACTTAGGGACACAGGTGGACAGTGGTCTCACCTTCGATAACCACATCACCACAACAGTCAGGAAATCCTTCTATGTGGCACATCTCATCACTAAGGGCTTTTCATCCAGAAAAAAGGAGGTCATTGTCCCACTGTACTCATCTCTCATTAGACCCATTATAGAATACAAACCCCGTTTGGTATGTACCTCTCAAGACATCTGCAACAACTGGAAAGGCTGCAGAAATACCTCACTAAAAGAATCACAGGCCTAAAGCAGATGCCCTATGCTGACCGTCTAAAAAAAACTCCACCTATACTCTGTCGCATATCGTCTATTCAGCGGCGATCTCTGCTTAACATACAAGACCATGTCAAACCCAGAGCTGTTGGACATGCTACACTTAAAGAAATCCCAGTCCCACAGAGACAAATGCTCCAGGGATCTAAACCTTGTCATCACAATGAACAAAACTTGCTGGAGGGATAGGTTCCTGACCCAGAGACTCCCCAGACTCTGGAATAGACTGCCCATACATGTCAAGCAGAGTGCTTCTTTGGCCCTCTTCAAAAGGAACCTTGATGACTGGATGGGAGATAGGAAATTCATCCCGGCGATCACATCAGTCACCCTGCTAGACAGGGGTCTAGGGAAGTAAATACTGTGGGAAGAAATAGCCAGGGAATTGTTATGGCTAGGCTTGTATAGGCCCTAGGGCCAATAGCCTAGTACCAACCTATGAACCTATGAACCTATAACCTACCTGTACTCTTCTCTCTCTTCAGGCCAATAATTGAGTACAGTTCTCCTTTTGGTATGTACCTTTCCAAGTACCTGCAGAAATTGGAGAGACCACAAAGGTTTCTCACAAGGAAAATTCAAGGTCTTCAGTAGCTGTCCTATGTGGATCACCTGATATCACGATAACTTTATTCTGTTGCATGCAAACTACTCAGAGGTGATCTCTGCTTTGCATATAAGGTAATCTCTGACCCTGCTTTATTGAAAATCCTGCATTTCCGCAAGTCTAATGGTACACGGGCTATTTGCTCTAAAGACCTTACCCTGGTATGTGACATTAATAGAACATGCTGGAGGGACAGATTTATCTCCCAGAGGTTACCACACCTTGTAACAGACTCCCACTTCATGTCAAACAGAGTACCTCATTGACCCTTTTCAAATGCAATCTGGACGATTAGATGGGTAACCATAAATTCACCCCGGGAGTTCCATCTGTGTCCCTCTTGGATAGGGGTAATAGGTGCTGATCATGGAAATGAGGGTAGAACGTGGCTGGGCTCGTAAGGGTTCTAGGGCCATTAGTCTAGTAACTTCCAATGATCTTATGATCCTATATTGCACCTCTCTTGATTGAATGCCACTGTCCAGCCTTCTTCAGCACTTATACCTGACTGTCACAGGTCTTCTCTCACATAATCTATCCACTTCTTTGCTGAATGTCCTCATTGCCTCTTGCCTTCTTCCTGTCTGTCCTAAATCTTCTTCATCATATTGCCTTCTACTTTTCTGTACATGTGTCTGAAGCACTGTAATCTGTTCTCTTTGATTTTTTTCTGCAATTGAAGCTACTTTGGCTTCTGCTCTTATATCCTTATTTTTTGTCTTTCCCACAGTATGCATCCTACCTCCCTTCTCGGGCACTTCATCTCCATCACCTCTGACTTTCTCAACTGCTCTGCCTTTACTGTCCAGGTTTCTGTACCATACAGTAGTGATGGTCACACCACTGTTTTGTACACCTTACTTTTCAGCTTCTTTGGCATTCTTCTGTCATACACTATCCCTGACTCTCTGTTCCAGTTGGCTGCAGCCCCACTGATTCTATCTTTGACCTCCTCGTTCAGGCTTCCCTTTTCCTCAACCACCCTTCCTAAATAGTTGAAGCTGTTAACGTGTTCCATTATTTTCCCGTCTATCTCAGTTCTCAACTTCTGATTTCCCCCATTTGCTGCCATTACAGTTGCCTTATCTGTACTGAGTTTCATCCCATGTGCTTTCAGTTTTGCATTCCATTGCCCTATCCTTTGCAAAGTTCTTGCTCAGAGTCTGCTGCAGTTGAGGTTGCCATCCATCCTGTTATCAGCAGGAGACTCATGGGTTCAGCTGCCTCATCCCTTTGCCCACTATGCAATGTAGTGTGACTTAAAAAGTCACACTTTTTGATCGCTGAGGAAAAGCTCCAATTACTTTTGGCTTTTTCATGGCAGTTCAGTTACATCACCAACCCAAACCTGCCGGCAGAGCTATTCCCTGTTAGGTCCGGATGTTTTGTCCCCTAATGTTTTGTCCACTTAAAAGGTGGCAAACTTACCAGTAGTCTGCATATGCAACTTTGTTGATCTGTCCCCTCTGATCTGTTTGCTAATGTAGTCCATAACCATTATGAATAGCAGTGGGGTCAGAGCTGAACCCTGATGCACACCCACTCCCACTGAGAACCTCTATGTGAGGCTGAATACTGTTCATACTTGAGTCACTGAGTCCTTGTACATAGCTTGCACTAATTCTATGTTTCTGGGAATTTGAACCACTGCAGAACTGCCCAAATCAGCTTTCTTGGGATCTTGTGATATGCTTTCTCCAAGTCTAGGAATGCCCAGTTGGACTCATTCCTCATCTCTAGCTTCTTCTCAACATCTGTATCACTGCAAACATTGAGTAAGTTGTGCTGCATCCTGATCTGAATCCAAACAGCTCATCTCTCATCTTACTTTCTACTGCTGTGTGTAATACTCAGGTTATTATCTGTCATATCATTCGCACAATTTCCTGTGGAGCACACTGCACACTGTGTCTTTCCTACTTGTGCAAATGATGAAAACTATGACCTGCCCTCTGTACGTTCTTACTTGTGTAGCGTAAATCTAATGCACAGTATGACCAACGTATGCATGGCTGAGCATAGCCCGTTCATAGATTTGCATGCATCATTTTTAATGTTCTGTATAATGCTTTGATCTGTTCCATAGTTATGAGCCAGCCAGTGCCATGACATACTGCACCCACCTTCATCTACCATAGTCCTCCTCTGCTACCTGATATTCCACAGGTTCCTTATCAAGCTTGTTCTACATTGCCCAATGTGGTAGGACATCTTCCTCCTGCATGCAAACTCCGTGCTGCAACTGTTTCCTTAATATTATGTTATGTAACATAGCACATACAGGAAATATTTTAGTACATGTGCCAGGGTCATACTGCAGGGCACCACCACACGCATGCAAAAGTGAGTCTTCAGTGAACCAAATAAATACTAAATGATGACCCAGTTTTGTAACAGAGCATTTCTGCATCCACTGTCGGTCACATTCTGGGAATTTCTGATGACTGCTATGAGCCATGACTCCAGAGCATATCTAGCATCCGCAGTAACATGCCCCTGGGGAAAACTGCCATGCAGAAACCATTTATATAGTTTGCACATGTACCATATGTGGGATTAGTGGATACTGCCTGGGTGTCCTGCAGGTGCATTGTAGATTATACCCGGTGCATTAAAAAACACCTGACAGTTGATGGACTGGTAACATTTACAGTTAATATTCTTTCTTTCCAGATCACTAGGTGGGGGCTTTATTTCAATGTGGGTGCAGTCTATGGTCCCAGTACCTGAGGAAAATGGGCTGTGTCATAAAGAGTTCATATGGCATTGGCTGTCCCCTCAGGAAAACCAGATATGCTTCCTCATATGCTGTAGCATGACACAGAGGAATCAGTGCAGTATTCCTCAGGCAGATAGCTGGGATACCCATATTTTGCCTCCTGTTTGTAGTAGAAAAGTCACCATATTCTCGAAGCTATACATACATTGTCATCCACATACTACTGTGTATGGAGGTAGAATTGGTTTACAATTTCAGTTTCATGAAGGGCATGAAATATTAGGTGCAGACAGATAACATGGCGCCTGCAAGGGTGACAACATGCAACTCTGTGACTACTATCACTGAGTACAGCCTGTTGCATATACATATTTGTTAATGCTGTAGCTTCCCCATACATCATTTTGCAATTCACCTCTTGTAACTCCAGCATTTAACTATGGCGAATATCTCTGGAGCTAGAGCATGCAGCCGCGGAATATATAGCTTTCTGAATCACTTTGCCATATTTTTTACCTCCATTTGC
Organism: Protopterus annectens; assembly: GCF_019279795.1. Classification (NCBI taxonomy): domain Eukaryota; kingdom Metazoa; phylum Chordata; order Ceratodontiformes; family Protopteridae; genus Protopterus; species Protopterus annectens. The sequence continues at coordinate 1,684,641,300 of NC_056729.1, forward strand.
ATCTGCCGAGTCCTTCATTTTAATGATACTGCTCATTATTATGTCATGATACCAGTATCAGCATACTATTCAGGCTGTGGGGTTTCCCTGCCTTCCCCACTTGTGCCCAGTATGTCTCTGAATGGCACACATCCATCACATGGCTGCTCTTTGTACACAGTTGCCTACTGTGTCATGGAAAATGTTTTTGAATCCTAGGCAACATGCCCCCATTTGAAAATGTCACTGTTTTTTTTTTTATAGTGTTATGAACCACCTGCCTTAAGAAATAGGAAGTGTAGTTGTTCTGGTATATAAAATACTCCTTTATTTAGTAAGAGTGCAGCTCAAAGGTACATTGATTTTGTTCTACTGAGATTGTGGGAAAATGTTATTTTTTTCTTGTGCATTAATAAGTTCTTTATATGAGACTAAGAAGGTTCTATGGAAAGTCTTTATGACTGAGTTTTATTGTAATCTTTTAATGTTTTTGTACTCTTACAATTATTGTAAATATGTTTTTGCTTACTTGATGATTAGCAAATAAAAATAAATAATACTGAATACTAAATGCTGACCTTTTGTAACTGTTACTGTAGATATTTACTGCTAGTTGCTTTTGGCACAAGTCAGGGTGACATTTCAATATTGTCAATAGCTACTTTTGCTAATTTTATATTACAGTTGTAGTACAGTGTGCTTCCCTTCTAGTATGGCAATACAAATGTGGTAGTGCATTTAGCAGAGGACAGGCTGATGCCGTTTGGATGTGGAAATACCAGTAGAAATGCATTTACAGCTAGAATGCAAGACAGCTGTAGATACATCAGTTCGAATGTGCGACTGTGTCAACAATTCTTCTTAACTTTCTATCAAAAACACAGCAGTAATATAGAAAACAGCATGAGAATATGATCCCTTTGTTATAGCGTATGCTGTACCTTAAATGGGATGAGATAGTCACTTTCTTGCAGCATCGGTCATGCTATCTGCTCTTATAGCACAGCTGACATCATCATGAATGTTTCTTTTACGGTAAACTTTATGAAAAGATGTGCTGAAATCTTTTTCCAAATGACAGTAAAGAAAGACAGCTGTTTTCTTGTATTTTATACTACATATCTACAATCTACCTGTAGAGGGCACCACAAGTATATAACAAAATAAATTCCAGTAAGTCAGCATTAGTTTGTTACTTGCGTGTAGTAAGAGTCCATCTTCAGTGGTAATTTTATGTGTTATTTCATTGAGTCATGAAGTAAACTGGCATGTCCGGGCGAAGGTAGGTTTGGTATTTTGTTTCATTCTGTTAATGAAGTGTCTGATAGACTACACTTTCTCTACTTTATATTTCTTCATGAGTAAGCCCCATTTCTTGATATGACAGATTCAACATTAAAACATGTATTACATTTTCTCAGCAAGTGTAAAGAAATAAAAGCGTAGTTGCAATCCACTGTATGTACCATTCACCTTTTAAAAACATCCTTTGATACCAAGAAAATAGATTTAATCATGATCTTCTTCTTCTTTCGGCTGCTCCCGTTAGGGGTCGCCACAGCGGATCATCTATTTCCATTTCTTCCTGTCCTCTGCATCTTGCTCTGTCACACCAACTGCATGTCCTCTCTCACCACATCCATAAACCTTATCTTAGGCCTTCCTCTTTTCCTGTTAAAACTGAAAGCTTCATACTTTCTGTATACCTGCCTACAATGATATTCACTTTTTAGATAATCTCATCCTATAAATTTCTATTCTCGAGTGATTAGCATTTGATAATAATGCAAATCTCCTGAAAAAATATATATTTTTTTATTTCTGAAAGGAGGCGTGAAATCATTTTTCTTAAAATTAACCATTTTGTCTTTGTGTGCTAGGACTTACTTGAAAACAAATTAAATCTTATAACTACTGCTATCAACATAGTTGGACATTAGCTAGCTTGTCAAGGTACCAATCTGTAAGGTTATAGATTTGGTCAGATAGGCAAGGGTCACCCACATCCAGTGGTTCATGTGGTTATCAATGATTTAGCAGAGAGGAGCATGGAGGAAACAGTTGGGTCATCCAGGGAGCTGGTTGCTATGTGTAAGGGGCCAAGAAGCACAGTGGCCTTCTCAACAGTACTATCATGCCCATAGTCAGCAAGGCCAGAAAGGAAATACTATAATAATTCAGCTTATGACTGATGAGGTAGGGAAATGAGGTGCAACAAAAGGCAGTTAGGAACTGGATAGGACCTAGGAAATGTTATGAAGGTGTAACAGATGAAAAGGATAAAATGAGCTACATTACCGTGGATGTGCGGAAGGATGAAACAATCAAGGAAGTTCACAATGAAGAGGGGAAGGCAAGTTAGAATGAAAAAGGTAACATAGAAAAGGCAAGACAGAAAGCAAAAGCAATGAGCAAGTCGGGGGGATACAGCATAATGTAGATCAGCAAAAGAAATGTGGGTAATTAAATGAGTGAGTTACAGGTGATCAGTGACCTCAGAGTCAAGCACTATGTATGTGTAAATTAGAGACTCTGGCCCAGACAGCAATTTGAAAAATCCTTTTTGTCTAGCTAGACAGATTACCAAGGTGCATCTTCTAGGTCAAGAGAAGTTATCACCCCTCTCTACTCCTTCTCCGTCATCATACCCATAATATAATATATCCCCCCTTGGCTCACTAGTCTAAACATACACATTAAATAGACAGCATCATTTTCTTACTAAGAGAATCAAAGCATGTCTCCCTTGCACTACGCAGACCACCTTAAAGCACTTTTTCTCTTCTCAGTTTCCTACAGATTCCTGAGTGGGGACAACTAAAAATTGCTTAGAGTACCTTGAAGAATCCATTTCTATGTGACTCTACACATCTGAAAAACAAACAGCACCTAAATACCTACTCCAAGGAACAAAGCTTCCACCATGGGATACATAGGACCTGCTGGGGAGATAGACATCTCCCTCAAACAGTCCCTCTTTTGTGGTATAGATTTCCCATATCTACAAAGCAAAGTAGCTCCCTGACCCTCTTTAAGCACCAGCTGAATGAATAGATGGGTAATCATAAATTCTTTCCTGGTTTGGTTCCTCAAACTCTCATTGAAAGGGTACAAAATTGGGAAGTAGTTATTCTTGTTACAGGGTACTGATGAAATGAAATCTTGAGGCTGGGCTAGAAATGGTCTACATGATCAACGGGTAAGTAGGAACCTATAAACCCATTGGTACTAAATGAACTAACAGTAATTCAGTCAGTTTAGAATGATGTTTTTGACACCTAATCTCACATCCTTCAGTTTCTTGACAGTCAATAGTTATGGCTTACTAAGCTAGCACTTATCACAGCCTTCAAAAAACTGAGTGTGTGTGAAGTTTTGTAATAAAAGTGAGTCCTTGATCTTTTAATAATGTCTGTTAGAAAAATCTCATTTAATATTGGAAAAGTCATACATGTATGTCAAGACACAGAATTTTCATCAAGCGTCAAAAGCTTGGTTCAAGAGCTGACTTTCAATAGCTTGCAACTTTTTGCTTCTGTGCTACATACAAAACCCAACCCCAAATAAGGTTGTCTACAAATGATTTTGCACCCTGTTCCCCAAGTATGTGCAGTGCATTGCTGGAGAGAGGTGCCCCCTTACTTCTTACTGGCCTTGGAGCCAGCTATCCCTGGCCAGCCGGAGATCTGTGGCACTCCAGTATCATTATGTTAGGTGGAATTCTGACCTAGAGGTGTTCAGTCATAATCCCACAGATGTTAGCTTCACACCATTGGCTCCTCAGCCAAGAACATACACCAAATGTCGTAAGCAGGATTATTATCACAACAACACATCATCAGTAGGGTAAAACTAACCTGTCTCACGATGGTCTAATCCCTGCTTACATTCCCTATTAGTGGGTGAACAATCCAACATATGGTGAAACGATGACAGAAAGAGCAACATCGAAGGATCAAAAAGTGACATTGCTATAAACGCTTGGCTGCCACAAGCCAGTTATCCATGTGGTAACTTTTCTGACACCTCTTGCTTAAAACCCAAAAAGCCAGATGGATCATGAGGCACTGCTTTCAAGGTCTGTATTCATATGGAAAATCAAGATCAAGCGAGCTTTTGTCCTTCTGCTCCATGGGAGATTTCTGTCCCCCCTGAGCTCACCTTAGGACACATGTGTTACTCTTTCACAGGTGTACTGCCCCGGTCAAACTCTCCATGTGACACTGTTCCCAGAGTGGGTCACACCCAAACATCCAGGTGGTTGGAGCCAGAAGCGCCCGACCTCACCGGGTAAGTGAAAAATAGATAAAAGTAATAATATTTCACTAGCATTTGAGGCCTTCCACTTTTTCTACACTTCTTATGTCTCTTCACAGTGCTAGACTAGAGTCAAGCTCAACAGCATTCTGCCATTTCCTTGACTGTGGTTTCACTAGATAGTAGGTGGGGAAAGTGGGAATCTTATTCATCCATTCATGTGCATCATGTACATCATTAATTATATGATGAGGCATTTGGCTACCTTAAGAGAGTCAAAGTTACTCCTGCCATTTACCCACGTCACTGAATTTCTTCACTTTGATATTCAGAGCACTGGGCAGAAACCAGATCACATCAACACCCATCTTGGGCCTTTGCAATGCTTTGTTTTAATGAAACAGTCAGATTCCCCTGGTTTGTACCAGTTCTAAATCAGCTGCTAGCTGCTGGTTGGTACCGATGGCAGCCACAGCCAGGGAGATCCACAGGAAGGGCCTGGCATTCATCCAAAGTCACTGCTGCCATCCCCCCAGCCCACCAAAGGGGATTCTGTGAAGGGTGATGCCTCATCCAGCTGCAGCACATTCCCAGCCCCACTTCACATCCAAGCCCAACTGACCCAACCCACAAGACCAGTCCTTATCCCGAAGTTAAAGATTTGGCTTGCCAACTTCCCTTACCTACATTGTTCTAACATGTCAGAGGCTGTTCACCTTTGAGATCTCCTGCAGATATGAGTACAGTGTGGCATGAGACTTACATCCTCTCCCCAGATTTTCAAGGGCCAGCAAGAGTTCACCAAACACTGCCGGAACAGAAAACTTTCCAGGGTAGGGCCTCTCTCTTGGAGTGAACTCATTCCAGGATGCTCTGCCCTTTACAAAGAAATGAGAACTCTCCCAGGGGCCCCCACCAGCTTCTCTGGAATCATCTGCATCACAACACTAGATGCCATGAGACATCTATCTTCACCATTCTGGATTCAAGGATCTGAACCCAACTCCCTTTCAATCAGCCAAGAGCAACAGAGGATATTGCACACAGAATGGCACATGTGCATCTCTCAGGATCAATTGACCCATGTTCTATTGCTGTCCACATGGAACTCTTCTCCACTTCGGTCTTCAAGGCTCTCATTTGAATATTTGCTACTACCCCCAAGATCTGCACCTGTAGTGGCTCTACCTGTCCCTCATCTTGGGATTCAGTGACACTGCAGCAATCCAGCTACTCATCACAGTGTAGTCCCTTGGATCCCAGCACCAATGGCTTGGTATGGGCCCGGCACACCAACGACATCCATTTTCAGGGCTAGTTGATAGTTCACTCTATCATCTTTATGACTCTTTTTCGGCTTTTCAGTTTTTGTGGCTTTTGTGGACTACTACTTCCTTCCACAGCAGGAGGGCATCCATCCCCTGAGCCTGGCCTAACCCCATTGTACGAATGTTCCTGTGTCTTGAGGATTCTACTCTGTCATTTTTTCCAGTCCTGGCACCAGTGCACCCACCAAAACTGGGCACTTTTTTATCTTGGGACTTGTGCACCCAGCCGTCTTTTTTATTTTTTAACCTATTTGTGTCCATGATATATGTTATGTAAAATACATTCTATATATTAGTGTTGTCTTGGTGAGATTTTGTAAAAACAGGGTCCCTCTCATGAAGGTACTCACCAAAATTTGAAGATAAATTCAGTTCCAACAATACTCCTCTCCTTTGCTTGCTGATTTTATTGGGTGTATATTACAAGATCAAAAAGACCGGAGAGTGGACAGCTTAATCATCAAAAATTCCGTGCCTCGAAGTTGCTCATGTGGGGGGCTGTGCCCCCACCCCCAACTAATTATATATGCCAACTTCGAAATCCCACTACCATGGGGAAAGGGCAAATTTTCCGATCTTCACTGTACCATGATCTCACAAAAAACACATTGATAAATGGCATTTCTGATGTTAAAGCCATTCGCTCTTCAGCATGTTTGATTTCATGATAGGAACCTGATTTTATCATCTCTCCATCTGGACCCCATATCTCAAGAGAGTGAATTTTCATCTGTGCAGCTAAAAACTATAATAAAGGAGTTAGAGGATTAGTAATGGAGAAGTTAAAGAAAGATAAACTGAGTTTATGGATTACCTGCAAAGGGAAGGATTTAGTGTAGAAAATCTAGCTCTGGCAATGTCACAGCATGATGGAACAATGAATTCCCAAATTAAGAAGAAATTGGTGGAACAGGAAGCATCTGATGACTTACTGCATGAAGATACTCAGGATCCTTCAGCAGGAAACCAGTACAAAAATTCAGTTGGAGATGCACAACAAGAGAAGAAGCAGGAAACACTGGCAACTCTGACGCAGTCATTGTTGTGGGGTGAAAGAGCAGTAGATGATGCAGGACCCAGCTGAAGAGAATATGTCACAGAAAGATGTTCTGGAACTTTTTGTAAAATGCCCACAGGAAATTGAACACAACGAATGTGCCCTCAGTTTAGAATAAAATGATCCAAGGGCACAGTTGCTTGACCTAAAAGAGATGGACAGACATATTAAGATCAATGAAAGAAATAGATTACAGAAAGTCAATAAGACCCAAAACGTTAGAAGTCTGATAAAATAAATTAACAAAGTAAATGAAGACTTTTAACAGAAATTCATGTGATATAACAGAAGTAAATAGGATATATTACCGTTAAGCTGCATTAATAACAGATAAAGTCTTATCACAAAAATACAGTACAATAGTGGAAGGAAAGAAGAAATCAAATACCACCATGGAAATATCGAATAGAGAAAATTATAAAGGAATTAAGACAAGAAGTGTCACTGTTAGAAGAGTACAGAAGAGGGAAGATCAACAAAATACTTAGAAAGAGAGATGTGATAAAAGCAATGCTTAGTATTAGAAGAGACCAGGGTCTATTATATACCATTGAAAATACTAAACTGAAGATATCAGCACAGGCAGTAAAACTTAGAAGATATACAGATAAATAAAAAGGAAAAGTACAAAAATTAGCAATTCATTGATGATACAAAAAAGTTTTATAGAGGATTGGGAAACAAAGCAAAAGGAATAGAAACACCACCAAAAAAAGAAGAAATAGGCATCTTTTAGAGAAATATCTGTGAATACTCTATAGAACATAACAAAGATGCTAAAAGGATAGAAGAAGTGAAAGAAACAGTAAGAAATTCAAATGTACAGGCTATGAAATGGGATGAAGTAACAGCCGGAGAAACTTAAACAAAATTAAGAAAAGTTCTTAATTGTAAAACCCCAGGGCCAGAAGCTTTACATAACTTCTGGCTAAAAGTATTAACATCTTTGCATGAAGATTTAGACCTGAGTAAGCACTACTTACATGTGCACCCCGAAAAGACACCAACCTAGTTAACAATAGGAAAAACAATACTCCTCGTTAAGAGTGAACCTGCAAGCTATCCTAAAAACTATAGACCAATAACTTGCATTCTGACGATGTATAAACTATATACTAGAATTGATGCCTTCAGAATTTGTAGTCCATCTCTCCACAACCCCTTTTTCCCATTGTTGCACATGGGTTGGGATGTCACTTCAACATTCACAATCAGCTAGAGACAAAGTCATTTAGAAGAAAACTCAATCATGGCAATAGAACAAAAGGGTAACAAAAGACAGTCATATGGAACAAATGATCATTTGTTGTTAAATAAAGTCATAATGAAGAATTGTAAACAGGAGAAGAATATAAGTATGGCATGGATAGACTACAAAAAAAAATTGACAGCATCCCACATTCATGGATAAAGGAGTGCTTACAGATTTATAAGCTACACCCTACAGTGACCATGAAACAGTGCAAACCACTTTGCAGCTATGCCATGATGAAGGATATTATTATGCCAAGGATAAAAGTTCAAAGGGGGTATTCCAGGGTGGCTCTTTGTCACCACTGCTCTTTTGTGTTGCCCTTAATCCATTAAGTTGTCTGTTTAACAGATTAAGGTCATGGTTACTATTTGGATCCTTGAAAACAACAAAGTACAAAGACTTCTTTTTGTGGAAGATTTAAAACTGTATAGTTCATCAGATTAGGAGGTGAAAGCGCAACTGAAAGTGGTCAAAACTTTCTCAAATTATATAAGAATAGCATTTGGTCTTGAAAAATGTGCAAAAGCAACATTTGAAGCAGGAAAGCTGCAGCACCAGGAACATATCAGTCGGAGACAGGAATGTGATATAAAGGAACTTGAGCAGGAGGGGGTGTATAAATATTTGGGAATTGATGAATGACTGACAATAATACATGAACAAATGCAAACAAAACTCAGTAAGGAATATTTTAGATAACTAAAATTAATAATGAAAAGAGCCCTAACATCTAGGAACAAAGTCCAACCTATAACCAATTTGCTCTTCTTATTCTAACTTGCAGCAGGATGATTGACCAATCCCAAAAGGCATTGGACAGGAAAACAGGAAACATTCTTCACACTTATTAAATGATTTATAAAAATCAGTTTAAGATTATATATTTCTCATTCTGAAGGAAATATGGTGTAAGGATATCAGATGTTGTCATCTGTGCTAGGATGACTGGCTGAAGTCTTGTAAATAGTTGTAAATAATTGTAAATTACCCTGTGTTATATATGCTAGCATGACTAGCTATAATTTTGTAAATACGTTTTATGTTTTTTTATTGTTACTTTGATTTATGTAAGATGTTTGAATTAGTGTTCTTCTGGCTGACCAAATGTACATGTTTTTTAAAAGAATTCTGAATGTAGGTTATACCAGTCAGCTGACCTAGGTGTGATGTCATCGTGTGTCAGAGCTGAAAGGAATAGAATCTCCACAACAGCTGTTTTGTTTACTTTTTAAAGTCTGATATGAGAGAGTAGAATTTTCATAACAGCTTTCTGTGACTTTAAAAAAAATTCTGCTATAAAAGCAGGTTCTGTCAGATAAAGTAGTTGCTGTAGTTGCTCAGTTGCTGCTTTCCAGATCAGTAATTACTCAGAACTGTTCAGCAGAAATAGTAGGAGCTGTTATTTCAGTTGCAGAGGACCAAACAACAGTCTGAAGAGTGGACATAAATTCTTATCTTGCCCGGCAGAAGTAAGAGTATCATCTTGCCTTGCTGAGTTAGACAGGGACAGCCAATCTTTAGATAGTTAGGGGACTATAGTTAGATAGTTAGTTTTTCTACAATCAGTGTGAAATCTATCCTACAGTGTTATTTTCATATTTCCTGTGTGTGAAAATGGTTTATTAGAATCATTTATTCATTGTATACATGCTTTATATCATGCTATTTACTATTAAATATTTTACTTCCTTTTATTGTGGTTGATTATTTAGAAAGTGCTTTTAGTAATCTGAGAGTGTTTATGCTTACTGTGATAACACCAGGGCCACTTCAAAAGCCTTACTGTTTGGATTACATGCTGCCATTTATATCAATATTTATTTTACCCAATATAATTGAACATCATTTTTGAAGGGTATTGTGGTATTTGACTAATGGCAGCTGTTAGTGGACATAGCAGGTAAATTAGTGCCAATCTTTCCCAATAGTGTCTGTATGTGTGAACCTAGAAGTGGGGCACAGTGCTCTGCAGTGGTTAGTGTAAAGACTCATTTGGGGACCTGGAGTGAAGCATATTGTCCAGTCCCAGGTTTGGAGCCTGCTCCTGGTGTACTCTTATGGGAAATTGTGTATTCTATCTCTGCTTTCAATGACACTCCCTTACATGAGACAGTGGTGAGGATTGAGGCTCCTTAGTTACTGCCCGGGGTTTAAGTGGGGTTGTCACATATGGGCCTCCTTGAATTTTATTACATGTACAGATCTGCAATCATAGGACTGCATATATATCTGCTGACCTCACCAGATCCAAACATAGTTCAAGTTTTAAAACATGAAGAAAACAGGTCTAAGATTACTCCCCTACTTTATTTAGCAGAAGCATATCAGTGTCAAGCAGGAATGGAAATCAAACCAGAAGTAGACAAAAATCAAGTAGCAACTGAATGTGCCAAAAAAGAAAGAATATAAGGAGAAGGATCAGATGAGAAGACAAAAATGTAAAAAAAGCATGAATATATTTCAGAGTACAGAAAACTTCTGGAACAACCTCATATCAATCAGGATCTGTTGCAGGAATGACTAAGGAGAGGTGAATTTAAACCAAAAGATGAAAGGTTAATATCGGTGGCCCAGGATAGTGGACTATGTACACATTGGTTTACAAAGTCCACTAAACATGTGGGATAAACAGACAAATGCAGTTTCTGTAAAATAGAGCTGGGAACAGTCACACATCTTGTTGCTGGTTGTAATACACTAATGACAGAGGGCCTACATGCTGAAAGGCATAGTAATGTGGCAAGGCTGTTGCACTGGGGATTGTGTAACAGCCTTGCCACATTACTATGTGAAGTAGCTGAGAAGCATTGGAGACATGAGCCACCAAGCATTATAGATAATGATGAAGTGTATATCACATGGGTTCACTTATTAGCAACAGTTCAAGAAATAGATATGAGAAAACCAGATATAGTAATCCATGAAAGCAAGACAAAACTAGCAATGATCATTGAAATTGCTACACCCAGCTATTACAGTATCTTACATACAGAGAGACACAAAGTTATAAAATACCAGGATTTGCAGGTAGAAATGTGGGCAGTGTGGAAGAAGGATACCCAAACATTTCCAATAGTAGTAGGAGCAGTGGGTCTCATAAAAAGAATTTAAAGTTGTATTTGGATATACTACTGATATATGTAACTCTGTACAAATTACAGAAGGAGTCAGTTCTGGACACATTGTGAAGAGCACATTTGGCTAACATCAAAGACTGAAACAATACTAATTTCATGAACTTTAATCATTCTTTGACTTAGGAATGGGGCCCATTCCCATCATGGTATTACAAACCCAAAAGAAGTTAGCCCGAGACATACATGTTGATGTCAAGAGAGTGAATTTTCATCCATGCAGCTGAAAACTATAATAAAGGAGTTAGAAGTATGCATATCTAAGACTGTCTAAAAATAAAGTTTAGAAACAGGAGAAGACAACAAGCTGTTGAACATAATAAAATTAAATGCAAAACTACAGGAGAGCATATGATGATACCCATGATGGTGCTTGGTAATTCTTTCATCTATAGTAGCCTGGCCTCAGAGTAAGTACATTTAGTTAACGGGAGTATAAGTGAACAGCACCCTACAACTGAGGATGCAAGGGGCAGAGAATCATCCACAAAAGTGCATTTAAATATTTTTTAACCAGGGATATGAAATGATCATCTATAGCCTGTCAAAACTGACACACTGTGCTTGCATGATGTACGTCAGTATAAGTAAAACCAAATATATTTGATGCAAGGTATATTTTCATTGAGTGTTGGATATTCTGAGTACGAAAGCATTTGTCATGTTATGAGTTAATAAATAAGAGACACAATTGATTTGGTCAAACCTCAGTCAGATCTATATCCAAAATAAGAATTTTGTACCTGGACTTTGTATCACGTGGAATGAAAAACACTTTAGCTAGCTCATTAGCTGTTATATATCCATATGTAATATCTCCATTTTTAATTTAGAAAATATGTCCACACTATATATGCCTAAAGTCGAATGTATTACACTATATTGAACATTTTTTAAATTAACCTTAATGCTCTACAAAGCATATCATGGGCTATTTACATCAACATCAAGCATGTGTGTATATCAAAAAGCACATTTTAATAAATTAAATGTTTCAGTCCTCACATTACTTTTGGTAGTAAGCCAAAAGCAGTAATAAGCCTATCTAGTGTGTCCTCTTAAGTGCATGTAACATTGTACTTTCTCATAATCCCTAACTTCCCACTTTCAACTTTCTACCTATCCTGTGCCCTCTTAAATGCCTCTATGCGTTCCCTGTCTACCTTTCACTCTGGTAGTCCATTCCATGGGTCCATAACCCTCTCTGTGAAACAATACATTCACAGATCTTAGATATAGTTATTCCATACAAACTGGTGTCTGTGCATCCTCTTTCCCCTTCTCTCTTTGTTGTTCAGAATGGTCTTATTCATATCTTCATGGACTTAAGCGAGAAGAGCTATAGCTCCTTTATCTTCTGTTCATAGCCTTTATCCTCCATCCCATGGAACTTTCCCATAGGTTTTCCTATGGATTCCTCCCAACAGCCTAATGCTCCTTTTCTTGTATAGCCTCCAAAACTGCACACAATATGTAAGCTCTGTGCAACAAAAAGTGATACAACCAGTCCTGTCACAAGAAAACATAGAGCATGAAAACTGTGCAACAAAAAGTGATACAACCAGTCCTGTCACAAGAAAATAGAGATTGTGAAAACTGTGCAACAAAAAGTGTCACAACTAGTAGTCACAAGAAAACACAGAGCATGAAAACTGTGCAGCAAAAGTGTCACAAATAGTCTTGTCCCAAGAAAACACAAGAAAACAGAGTCTGTGAAAACTGTGCAACAAAAAGTGATACAACCAGTCCTGTCACAAGAAAACACAGAGCGTGAAAACTGTGCAACAAAAAGTGATACAACCAGGCCTGTCACAAGAAAACATAGAGCATGAAAACTGTGCAACAAAAGTGTCACAACCAGTCTTGTCACAAGAAAATAGAGATTGTGAAAACTGTGCAACAAAAAGTGATACAACCAGTCCTGTCACAAGAAAACACAGAGCGTGAAAACTGTGCAGCAAAAGTGTCACAACCAGTCTTGTCACAAGAAAATAGAGATTGTGAAAACTGTGCAGCAAAAGTGTCACAACCAGTGCTGTCACAAGAAAACATAGAGCATGAAAACTGTGCAGCAAAAGTGTCACAACCAGTGCTGTCACAAGAAAACATAGAGCATGAAAACTGTGCAGCAAAAGTGTCACAACCAGTCTTGTCACAAGAAAATAGAGATTGTGAAAACTGTGCAACAAAAAGTGTCACAACTAGTAGTCACAAGAAAACACAGAGCATGAAAACTGTGCAGCAAAAGTGTCACAAATAGTCTTGTCCCAAGAAAACACAAGAAAACAGAGGCTGTGAAAACTGTGCAACAAAAAGTGTCACAACCAGTGCTGTCACAAGAAAACACAGAGCATGAAAATGGTGCAGCAAAAGTGTCACAAATAGTCTTGTCCCAAGAAAACACAAGAAAACAGAGGCTGTGAAAACTGTGCAGCAAAAAGTGTCACAACCAGTCTTGTCTCAAGAAAACAGAGATTGTGAAAACTGTGCAACAAAAAGTGTCATAACCAGTACTGTCACAAGAAAATAGACACTGTGAATGCTGTGATAGTCAACAGCTGTAGTGAGAGAGAGAGAGAGAGAGACTCCCAAATTCAGGTTCCCAATTAACTCTGTACCAGCCAATATGTCTATCTGAATTTTTATTAGTTTACCATATCTGTAGAATTTAATAGGAATATTTATACCAAACTTCTGCAACTCTTTGACTCTCACAGTTTTTTTTCAGTCTTGTGACAGGAGCAGTTGTGACACTTCTGGGTGCTCATCATCCTGAAACTTTAACTAGAGTAATTATATCTTGTACACATCTGTGTTTTCTTCTGTACCACTTAAACTCTTCCACAAAAAACAGTACAAGATCTTTGTATTTGGCTTTGCAAGTTACTTCAGGTGCAGCTACATAATTTCCCATGGCTTTGGACTCTTACTTTATCTCCCAGCTACACATCTGGTAGTCTCTTTGCATTTTTCACACAGCAGTAACTCTGTCTCTGCTGATTTCTTTCTGCCATTTATTTTATTTTATGATGATCTTCAGACATTAACAATGCAGTTGAAGTAGGCACACTGCTTCTCAACCTTCTGACTATTGACAGTTGAGCTGCAGTGAAATATTGCTGAAGTCCAAAATGACTAGATGGTAACCTTTATAGGTCTCACTGTCAGAATAATTTTTTCCACTCTTCCATTATTTATTTACTTACCTACTTATTTGTATTTTGATAAGCAGAATGTCCATCTGGGTTATATGCCCTTTTCAGCAGAACTCAAGGAAGAAAACCTTCATGATTGAACACTGATATAGAAAGAACAGATTTAAGAGAAAGTAAATACTTCAAAACTAAGCTAATCGAAGACTGTTGTAATATTGAACAACAAGATACTGAAAATAGTGTGAACTGGATATTAGATGTTTATAGCCCTAATACTATAAAATATTTTGAATTTCTGACTTGTGTACTGTGACCATTATCAGGTATTACAACACTGGGTTTACTACTTCTTGAGAATGAAGACTGCAAGTATTAATCACACTTATAATTCATAGTCCAGGACTGGAGATTGAGTGGACACTGTCATTCCACATCATTCAAAGGTGAGATCTCATACCTGAAGATGGAGTCCCAGGAGGGAAGAATACCTCCAATTATCTCATGTATGACTGAAGAAGAAGGTATGAGAGTGGCACTGAATTGAGAAAGGTGGTGACAAGTGACACTTCTTCTTCTTCCGGCTGCTCCCGTTAGGGGTCGCCACAGTGGATCAACTGTTTCCATTTCTTCCTGTCCTCTACATCTTGCTCTGTCACACCAACCACCTGCATGTCCTCTCTCACCACATCCATAAACCTTATCTTAGGCCTTCCTCTTTTCCTGTTACCTGGCAGCTTCATCCTTAGCATCTTTTTCCCAATATACTCTGCATCCCTCCTCAGCACATGTCCAAACCAATGTAATCTTGCCTCTCTGGCTTTGTCTCTAAACCTTCCAACCTGGGCGGACCCTCTAATATACTTATTCCTAATCCTGTCCATCCTTGTCATACCCAGTGCAAATCTTAACATCTCCAACTCTGCCACATCAAGATGTGACTCCTGCCTTTTTGTCAATGCCACTATCTCCAACCCATATAACATAGCTGGTCTCACTACCCTCTTGTAGACCTTCCCTTTCATTCTTACTGGTACTCGTCTG